>NC_089594.1:25781131-26081131 GCF_019320115.1 Miscanthus floridulus
TGGCACCCGTGATGGATGGGTCATAGCCGGGCATGACCGCAATGTCACCTAAGATATTGGCATGACCCGTGCCATCGGCGGCCCAAGCGACGGTGCCTAACATGGGCCGGATGGAGGGGGATGTGGCCAAGGGGTCCCCAGAAGTCATGGTGCTTGGAGAGAGGCTCATGTCCGCACCACTGACCCCTTCCATCACCAAAGGGGTGTCCCAACAGAGGCGTCATGGCGAGAGGGATTGGCGGCGCTTGGGGCCAGCGGGGAGTTGTCCCTGACCTTGACCTCAGCGAGCGATGGCTCACCTGCGCGGAGCGCACCCCTACTCTGGTGGATGGACCCATAGGATCCGACATTGATGTTCTTTACCCTTGACGACACCGTAGAGAGCATGGAGATGGAGAGCCTTGACGTAGGGACCGCATTCGTGTTTGAGGCCCTGGATAACGCCAGGGGCGCATTGCGCGACGTCGTCGTTCCCTTGGGTTGGGTATTGCTTGGTCTTGCTTCTCACCCTTATCTTCCTCTGTTTTTTTGTATCCTGACCATCATCTCCTTGCAGTCCCTTATAGCTCGCAGCTAGGGGAAATCCTAGTTCCTTCATCAACAGAAGGAAGCCTAGGATCACTTTGTCGAGGAGGCGTAGCTACGTGGGGAGGTGACAGCATAGCTTGCTACCGCCCAGCAAAGGATGGTCGAGCTAACTCCCCTCACCGAGGAGGCGGCCAATCTTCAGACACGGGTGGCAGAGGCCCGTCGGGATGCCGATGAGGCCGAGAAGGTGTTTGTGGACCTATCGGCGAGGTCGTGCAAGGATGATCAAGAAGCCACAAGGGTTAGGAAGGAGCAGGATGAGCTACTCTAGAAGGACGCCATAGCCCACTAGTGGATCCTTGACCTCCTGGGCGAGGTTGAGAGGGAAAGGGATCTGAAGCTAAAGGCCGAGGAGAGGTTCGCGGCCATGGAGATGAAGGCGAGCCAAGATGCCACGATGGTTGAGCGGCTGCACAAGGAGCGAGACAGGCTATCCTAGACCATGGAGAGGCTTTACTCAGAGCATAGCATGGCTTGCAAGGAATGTGACTAGGCCTTCTAAGAGCGTGACTAGGCCTACCAAGAGCGTGATGATGCACAGCAAAAGGTTAGCTCCCTCTAGGCCAAGCTTGAAATGGAGACAACCCAAAAGCTGGAGGAAGAGAGCGTTTCTATCGTGCTCACTGTGGATCTAGCTTGGGGCTAGGTGGAACTTGCCAGTGTGAAGAGAAATCTCTAGGTAGAGAGTGATGAGCTTGGTATCCTAAGTGCTGTCCTCAGAGTGGTCTACGATGACCTTGAAGTGGTGAAGTTGGAGGGGACCAGCTCGCTCGTGGCTCATGTCATCGAGATCATGGCTTGAGCGCGCCAGCTTGAGAGGAACGCCCTTCACACCAACATCAATTGGGCCTTCATGATTGCTCATTCTCATTATGGGGACAACATTGACCTACAAGCAATGAGCCTTAGCTACGCGCCTGGTTATGAAGACCATGAGCTGTAGGAGATGGAGACGGTGGTGGCTCCCCTTTCATAGGACCTAGCGGACAAAATCAAAGACATAGTACTCCCCTAGAGGGGTTAGTTAGTTAGGTGAATTTGGGCCATAGAGCCATTAATCTTGTAATGAGCAAGTATTTTTTGTCATTTTAAATCATTCGTCCTTAATGGTAAAAAGGAGTGTGATGCGAACTTGTGATGAACAAGTTTTTATTTCGAATGTAAAGTGAGTAGATGCAACCCGATCCCTTCCAATGTGGGGTCTACTCAGTTCAAGCTGGTGAAAAAACTTTGATCATGCCATGGAGCAAAAGCATCATAGCCATCGGGGCGTTGGTCTTTTAGTGGTTCGCCCAGTTTTACTCATAGTTAGTTTCCATGACTTTTGCTTTTCAGGCCTTAACATAGGGAGGGGTCAGGTGTGAAGGGCGTTTCTGAGTAAGAGTATTCCCCTATCAGCCCCCGAGTGAGGCCTAATTCCTGGCCGTTGCTGGGGTTGAGTGTCACTAAGAACCGGGGAAGCAATAACGAAACTAATAAGGAGAAGTGCTTTTTATTTCAGAAACATGGTTTTACAAAAGTACGTCAATGACTTGAAAAAGAGCTAAGGGTAAAAGCGACGTAGCTGCGCAATGTTCCACGCGTTGGTGAAGACTTGGCCATCAATGGTTTTGAGCTTGTAGGTGCCCAGTCAGACCACCTCCATGACAATGTACGACCCTTCCCATGGTGGAGATAGCTTGCGGCAATCGTTGTTGCTCTAGAGGAGGCAGAGTACCAAGTCTCTAACATTGAAGGCCCGACCCCACACACAACAGCTATGGTATCGGCATAACGCCTGCTGGTACTTAGCCGAGCAAAGGAGGGGGACGTCACACACTTCATCGAGCTAATACATGGCATCTTTGAGGGACGCCTTGGCTTCTGGCTCGTTGTATGCCCTGACCCTTGGCGCCCCATACTCGAGGTTAGTTTGGAGGATGGCCTTGGAGCCATAGACCATGAAGAAGGGAGTGTAGCCGGTGGCCTAGCTAGGGGTTGCCCTTAGGCTCTAGAGCACCGCAGGGAGCTCCATGACCCATTGGCCACCAAACTTGTTCAGGTAGTTGAAGATCCTAGGCTTGAGGCCTTGTAGGACCATACCGTTCATGCACTCGACTTGCCCGTTCGTATGGGGGTGTGCCATGGTGGCCCAATCGATGCGGATGTGATGTTCATTACAGAACTAGAGGAACTTCTTCCTAGTGAACTGTGTGCCATTGTCCGTGATGATGGAGTTCGGGTGTCGAGGACCAATACTAGGGTACCAAAAGGGGAGGAGCTAATAATCATCAACATTGTTTCATCCAAGTAGTCAAGAGTGTGACTACAGCTCCAACTGGCCCCCACATGCATAAGCTCTTCCTTGCCTAGTCCCTGAGGGTGGGCTCCACCTCACCTGACCTCTAGGGGCTATCTCCGCCTCGCCTAGCCTCTATGGTCTGGCTCTGCCTCGCCCAACCTCTAAGGGCTGGCTCCACCTTGCCTAACCCATGAGGGCAGACTCTGCCTCACCTAGCCTCTAGGGACAGACTCCACCTTGCTCGGCCTCTAGGGACATACTCGACCTTGCCTGGCCCCTAAGGGTGGACTCCGCCTTGCCTGACCTCTAGGGGTAAGCTTTGCCTTGCCCAACCCCTAAGGGCAGACTCTGCCTCACCTGACCCCTAGGACAGGCTCCACCTTGCCCGACCCCTGAGGGCTAGCTATGCCTTGCCTAGCCCCTAAGGGCAGACTCCGCCTCGCCTGACCCCAAGGCCAGGGAATCCATCTCGCCCAATGGAGTCCCATACCGCCACCAACCACTCTAGGACCAAATGAATGGGCCTAGGTCAAAGCTCTAACACCAGGGAAGAGACCGTCGCACCCCGATATAACCCATGGTCATGACAGGCCATACTTGGGGATTCATATCAAGAACAACATCGAACATACCGGTGTTGTTCCACCTAACCCTCATACGGACACTGATTGGCGCATTAGTTCAACATGACATCCACTAGGATGGAGTGGAGCGCCATGGCTAGGAGACGACGCCTGTGCATGGCACCAATGACGGATAGGGCCATGATATGGAGGAGTCCCTATTGACGTCTATAGGGTTGGTAGGACCCACATGAAGGAAAAGAAGAACCCGACGATCCTAGAGGGCTTCATCTCCTTCTCATTCTCCTCTCTTTGTACTCTATTGTAACCCGGGCTGTCCCTTGGCCTATAAAAGGGAAAGTGGGGCATCCCATGAAAGGGATCTGACTCGAACCGGATTGAGTCATCTGACCAACAACCTGACCGAATCACCCCAAACCAATCAAAACACGATACGAGCACTCTGCTTAGTAGTGACCGAGCTCTCAACACTCGTTCAATCCCTTCACTAGAGACTTGGGACCTATCCCTCTCTCACCCATTTGTAGCCCCTACTACAAATTTTCAGTGTTAGTAACACGAGTAGCAGCGATGGACTAGATGTAGGGACATTCTGCCCAAACTAGTATAAACCTCATGTCCTCTAAGCACACCATTCGGGCCAAACGCGCAATATTAGAAATTTATTAGTCGGTGGCAACTCGAAACACCGATAGTTGGCGCTAGGTAGGGGCTTTTTGCATGTCTTGACGTCCACACTTGGCCTCAGATGGCTAGTCACAACATCAGCTGGGTCCTAGGAGCGCATGTGCATTTTGAAGACCTAGACTCCCACCACCATCCAACCTCTCCACTCCGCTGGCCTCAACATGATCGCCGAGGTGCTTGAAGAGCTGCAGCTGCACGCACCGGGGTCCCGTGCCCCCGGGAGTGACCAGCTCCCCGACTTCGACCACAGGAGGTTAGAACACTAGCTCAGTGCCTTCCTAGGACCCCGACTATCCTAGGAGGACCTATGCCATCTCACCTTCTTATTCACCAACGTCATGGCGCAGCTTGCTAGGAGAGAGCCGCTCTCCCCAAAATACCTTGTCTGGAGCACCCCGACAACGCTTCTGTTTGGTCTCTGCAACACCGTAGAGACCATTGGCCACCTTGTGGTGCAACGCTCACCTCCATTCCCCATGAACGACGAGTTCACGGGGATGACCAAATATGTCGTGGAGTCTTTCCATGACCTCCTTCGGAAGGAACGAAATCGCCCTCCACCTCTAACTCTAGCAGGGGAGCCATCACTCCTCTCGTGAATGTTTTATGGTAGGTACCCTCAAGCGACACATCGAAAGCATCCATGAGGAGGAGGCTACCCTGACGAACGACCTCGATGACAAGGTCAAGGGGGATGTTGGGGCCCCACCCCACCTACAAGTAGAATAGCTAAAGGCCCTGCACCAAGAGCTCAAGGAAGCATGACTCCTGCTCGAGTAGGAATGTGCGGAGCTCGATTGAGAGATCGAGCGCCATGGAGATGGTGGGTGTGTGCATACCATGGCCTGTGACATTAACCGAAGGATCATCGAAGATGATGAGGCCCTCCCACACTTCACCTAGGTGAGCCAGAACATCACTGCTACGGCAACCTTTCTCCATGGCTTCCGCGGTCCACGACGCTCGAAGACCGTCGGGCCCATCATGAGATTCGCACGCTGCTTGAGCGTGCGGTGGCACAACAGGCCGAGAGCTCACTATCTCGGTGATGTGAGCTCAATGCTAGCTAGCGCATGCCCTTAGAGTGACTCAACAAAGATGCATAAGTCCACCAGGCGCCACAAGGCGGTAGGCTACGCACTGCGGTCCCAGTGCATGAGTGTCTCGGCCACAACCGTGACACACGCGACACCATCGACGCCTGTAGACGTACCCACGGTGATACGAGGGACGCTGCTAATCATGGCTACCACCCTCACCATGGCGGACACTACGACAGCGGTGAGGACCGAAGCCTGAGCCCTAGCCTGCTAGGACCTCAGGCCTTCGACCGACGCATCCTCAACTCCGCCTTCCTGCCACGGTACCGACCACCAACCAACATCGCAAAATACTCTAGGGAAATGAACCCTAGATTGTAGCTCAAGGATTATCGGCTTGCTTGCCAAGCCGATGGAGTGGATAATGACGATTTCATTATCCGCAACCTTCCATTGTTCCTAGCCGATTCGGCACGAATATGGTTGGAACACCTTCCGCCCAACAGAATCCAAAGTTTGGTGGACCTAAAAGAGATCTTTGTGGGAAACTTCCAGGGCACATACAAGCATCCTAGGAACCCATGGGATCTCAAAACATGCTGACAAAATGTCAGGGAAACCCTTTGTGGGTACATCCGACGCTTCTCCCAGCAGTGCAACGAGCTGCCTAACGTCGCTGATGCCAATGTCATTGGAGCCTTCCTATCTAGCACCACCTATGAGTCCCTAGTCCATAAACTAGGACATAAGGGCCCGCAAACCACCAAGGAGCTCCTTGACATCGACACTAGCCATGCCTCAAGTAAGGAGGCGGTTGGAGCAATCTTAAACTGCCTCAAGGGCAAGGCGAAGTGGGACCAGGACACCGACAAAGGTGCCTCCAACCACCTAGCAAAAAGAAGAACAAGAAGTGGCATGAGGGTTCGCTCATGGCCATCACCAACCATGAGGGGGTTGGAAGCCCACCAAGGGTACCCCAAACCACTTCGAGAGGCTACTCAAAGGGCCATGCCCAAACCATGCTTTTCCCATCGAGCACCAATACAAGGACTGCGACCTCTTGAAGCGGTTCTTGTCTGAAGGCTCCAACATGGGGGAGCATAGTAATGAGCCTAGCTAGGTGAAGTGCATGACATTGCCCTCCTCCACTCAGCCAAGTACCAGCAAGCATTGTGTTGGTACCATGGCCATCAAGTGCGGGGTCGGGCCTTCAACGTTAGAGACCTAGTCCTTCGCCTCGTCTAGAGCAACAAGAACCACCACAAGCTCTCCCCACTATGGAAAGGACTGTACATCATCGCAGAGGTACTTTGACTAGGTGCTTACAAGCTTAAGACCATCGACGGCAAAGTCTTCGCTAATGCCTAGGATATCGAGCAGCTACGTCACTTTTACCCTTAATACACACACACTTTCTCTTATTAGTTTTCGCTATCGACTGTCGGATCTTTAGTGACACCCGACCCTAGCAATGGCAAGGGGTCAGACCTCACCCAAGGCTAATAAGAGTGTATCTATCTGGTAAACATTCTCTATGCCTAATCCTCTCTCTCGTTGAGATGTAGAAGCTTGGGTCGTGGAAACATACACTGAGTAAAACTAGTCGGACTACAAGAAACCTACGCCTTGGCGGCTACGGTGCCTTTGCTCACAAGCGTGATCTGAGTTTGTTCACCCGCACCCTGAGCTTTATGGTCTTAACAAGCGGAAGGGCCAGAACACACTAACCTTTTTATACAAAAGGGGAGAAGGGCTAGAAATCTATTTGGCCATAACAAAATTAAAGAGCTTGTCCATTTATTACAAGTTCACTACCTGGCTTATCTGCCTAACCAATTTCTTAGGGGGATGTTCTCATCCTCTATCTCTATAGGTAGGTCCTATGCCAGTGGGTCACACAAGTCGATCGGATGGCTTGGCCACTATCGAGAGATGGGTAGGGAGCAGTAGTATGCCCCACGCGGGTTATGCCGACTCCGTCATGAACGACGGACCTGAATTCCACTTGAACATATCTAGTCAGAACTCCCCAAACCTGTCACTCATGCCATCGAGGTAAGTCCTGTGCCAACAGGTCATCCAAGTCGATCGGATGGTTTGGGCCGCTGCCGAGAGATGGGTCACCCTTAATTTACACATGTTTTCTCTTATTAATTTTGCTATTGAGCCCTCGACCCTAGCAATGGCAAGGGGTCGGGCCTCATTCGGGGGCTAGCAAGAGTGTATATTCAGTAGACATTCTTCATGCCTGATCCCTTCTCACGTTAAAAAACTAGAGGCAAGGTGTGCGGAAACAAACTCTGAGTAAAACTGGTCGGACCGCAAGAAACCTATGCCCCGATGGTTATAGCATTCTTGCTCACTAGCATGATCAGAATTTTTGTCCCCGCACCCCAAGCTTTGGCCTCTACCTTCCTAGAAAAGGTATGGAGGGACCCACCTATAGAATCTCCATCGAGGAGAGGCCAGCAGGTCACCCAAGGTCGATCGGATGGCTCGGGCCATGTCCAAGAGATGGGTAAGGAGCATTGGGATGCCCCATGCAGGTTACGTTGACTCCATCATGAACAACGGACCTAGACCCCGCATAGACATATCTAGTAAGAGCTCCCCGAACCCGTCACTTAGGCCATCAAGGTAACTTACCAACCCCCGCTTTATTTTTTTCAGTTCATGATCATTCATTCATCCATTTGCATACATCCAAGCATCGCATGTGCAACATCAATGATCATTCATTCATCCATTCGCATACATCCAAGCATTGCATGTGCAACATCCATGATCATTCATTCATCCATTCACATACATCCAAGCATCGCATGTGCAACATCTATAATCATTCATTCATCCATTCTCATACATCCAAGCATCGCATGTGCAACATCCATGATCATTCATTCATCCATTCTCATACATCCAAGCATCACATGTGCAACATCCATTATCATTCATTCATCCATTCTCATGCACACATTCATACATTCATCCATACATCCTAGCATCGCATATGCATTTATTGCATCACAACGCTTCGCGTTGCGTCACGAAGTGGTAGTCGCCTCATTCGACATGAGCAATGACTGACCAAGGTTCGAAGGTTGTCCCACAAAGGGCTCGAGGCCACCTTGTGTCAAACAGAGCTAGGGGAGAAAAATGGAGATGAGCCCTAGCGGCCTTTGCCCGACCTCGCTCAGAAGCGGACAGGGACATCTCGACCTTTCTTGTTCGATCCTAACCTCGAGCCAAGCCCATAGAATCTCCATCGAGGAGAGGCCATCAGGCCACCTAAAGTTGCTCTCTGGAGCGACATGAGCATTTGCCGGGAGGTAGGTTAAGGAGTAGTGGAATTCCCCATGCGGGCTATGCCGACCCCATCAGCGAATGATTGACCTAACTTCCACTCGGACATGCCTGTTAGCAAACTCACCGAGCGCGACACTTGAGCCATCGAGGCAAGTGTCATTAGCTCAGCCCTTCCAATTGCAAAAACTACAGATAGGGTGATGCATGAAAATTGGCTGACCCCTACCAAGCCCAACGAGGCTCGGGGGCCTAGCTCGGAAATCCAATTGACCAGGGTTCGAAGGCCGGCCCACAAAGGGCTCAAGGCCACCTTGGATCGAACAGAGCTAGGGGATAAAAACTAGGATGAGCCCCAGTGGCCTTCGTTCGACGCTCTTAGAAGTGGATAGGGTCATTTCAACCTTCTTGTTCGATCCTAACCTCGAGTCGAGCCCATAGAATCTCCATCAAGGAGAGGCCAGCAGGCCACCTGAGTCGCTCTCTAGAATGACATGGGCATCTATAGGGAGGTGGGTTAAGGAGTAGTGGAATGCCACATGAGGGCTATGCCAACGCTATCATGAACGATGGACCCAGATTCCACTCAAACATGCCTGTTTGCGAGCTCACCGAGTGCATCACTTGAGCAATCGAGGCAAATGACGTTAGCTCAACCACTCTGGTTGCAGAAATCATGGATGGGGCGACAATCACAAAGATGAGCTAACCCTCAACCAGACCCCTGCTACACGTGGAGGCACAAAAAGGAGATCGAATGTGCGGTCGCAGAACAATAGACCCCTAAAGGGTCCGATCACGATGAAAGGGAATCACTGTCCTCAGGACACACCATGGGCAACAAAAGAAGGCCAAGGCCCCTAGAGTCCTCCTGTTTGGAAAAGCCTCTGAAGGAGTATTCTACTCCTCCGTAGGCTCAAGGGCTACTGTTAGGGACCAATATTAGGGTACCCTAAGAGGAGGAGCTAATAACCATCAACATTGATTCATCCAAGCAGTCAAGAGTGTGACTACAGCTCCAACCGACCCCCAAGTGCGCAAGCTCCGCCTTGCTCGGCCCCTAAGGGTAGGCTCAACCTCGCTCGACCTATGAGGGCTGGCTCCACCTTACCCGGCCTTTGAGGTCTGGCTTTGCCTCACCCGAGCTCTAAGGGCTGGCTCCACCTCTCCCGACCCCTAATGGTAGACTCTACCTCGCTCGGCCTCTGGGGACAGACTTCGCCTCGCCCGACCTATGGGGATAGGCTCCTCCTTGCTTGACCCCTGAGGGCAGACTCTGCCTCACCCGGCCCCTGAGAGAGGGCTCCGTCTCACCTGACCCCTAGGATGAGCTCTGCCTCACCCAGCCCCTAAGGGCTCTCCCTTGTCCTATAAAATGGAAAGAAGGGCGTCCCATGAAAGGGATCCAAGTTGAACCGGATCGAGTCATCTGACCAACAACCCGACCGAATCGCCCCCAACTGATCAAAACATGATACGAGCACTCTGCTAAGTAGTGACCAAGCTCTCAGCACCCGTTCACTCCCTTCACTAGATACTTGGGACCTATCCCTCTCTCACCCGTTTAAAACCCCTACTACAAATTTTTAGTGCTAGTAACATGAGCAGCAGTGACGAACTTGACGTAGGTACATTGTGCCTGAAAAAGAGCTAAGGGCAAAAGTGACATAGGTGCTCAATGTTCCACACATTGGTGAAGACTTGGCCATCATTGGTTTTGAGCTTATAGGTGCCCAGTCGGAGCACCTTTGCTACGACGTACGACCCTTCCCATGGTGGAGATAGCTTGTGGTGATCCTTGTTGCTTTGGAGGAGGTGGAGTACCAAGTCTTCGACATTGAAGGCCCGACCTTACACCCGACGGCTATGGTATCGGCGTAACGCTTGCTGGTACTTAGCCGAGCGAAGGAGGGCGACATCGCATGCTTCATCGAGCTGATCCATGGCATCTTTGAGGGACGCCTTGGCTCCCTACTCATTGTATGCCCTGACCCTTGGCGCCCCATACTCGAGGTCAGTTGGAAGGATGGCCTTGGGGTCGTAGACCATGAAGAAGGGAGTGTAGCTGGTGGCCTAGCTGGGGGTTGTCCTTAGGCTCTAGAGCACCATAGGGAGCTCCGTGACCCATTGGCTACTGAACTTGTTTAGACAGTTGAAGATCCTAGGTTTGAGGCCTTGTAGGACCATACCGTTTGCACACTCGACTTGCCTATTCATACAGGGGTGTGCCATGGTGGCCCAATCGATGCGGATGTGATGTTCATTGTAGAACTGGAGGAACTTATGTGCCGCTATCCATGATGATGGAGTTTGGGTGTTGGGGACCAATACTAGGGTACCCAAAGAGGAGGATCTAATAACCATCAACATTGATTCATCCAAGCAGTCAAGAGCGTGACTACAACTCCTCCTCACCTGGCCCCTAAGAGCGGGCTCCACCTCACCCGACCTCTGGGGTTGGGCTCCTCCTTGCCTGACCTATGAGGGCTGGCTCCGCCTCACCTAGCCTCTAAGGTTTGGTTCTGCCTTGCCCAACTTCTGAGGGCTAGCTCTACCTCGCCCGGCCCCTAAGGGCAGACTCCGCCTTGCCTGGCCTTTGGGGATAGACTCTACCTCGCCTAACCTCTAGGGATAGACTCCACCTTGCCTAGCCCCTAAGGGCAGACTCTGCCTCACCTGACCTCTAGGGGCAGGGTTTGCCTCGCTCGACCCCTAAGGGCAGACTCTGCCTCGCCCGACCCCTAGGATGGGCTCCGCCTCGCCTAGCCCCTAAGGGCTGGCTCCACCTCACCCGGCCTCTAGGGGCAGACTCCACCTCGCCCAGCCCCTAAGGGCAGACTCTGCCTCACCCGACCCCAAGGCCAAGGAATCTGTCTCGCCCGATGGAGTCCCATACCACCGCCAACCACTCCAGGACCAAACGAATGGGCCTGGGTCAAAGCTCTGACACCAGGGAAGAGACCAGCATGCCTCGATATAACCTGTGGCCATGATGGGCCATACCTAGGGATTCATATCAAGAATAGCGTCGGGCATACCAGTGCTGTTCCACCTAACCCTCGTACGAACACTGACCACCACGTCAGTTCACCATGATGTTTACTAGGACAGAGTGGAGCACCACGACCGAGAGATGATGCCTATGCATGGAGCCCATGATAGATAGGACCATGATGTGGAGCTGTCCCTATTGATGTCTACAGGGTTGGTGAGACCTGCATGAAGGAAAAGAAGAACCGATGATCCTAGAGGACTTATTCTCCTTCTCCTTCTCCTCTCTTTGTACTCTATTGTAACCTGGGCTCTCCCTTGGCATATAAAAGGGAAAGTGGGGCATCCCATGATAGGGATCTGACTCGAACTAGATCGAGTCATCTGACCAACAACCTGACTGAATCACCCCAAACCGATCAAAACACGATACGAGCACTCTGCTAAGGAGCGACCGAGCTCTCAGCACCTGTTCACTCCCTTCACCAGAGACTTGGGACCTATCCCTCTCATGCCTATTTGTAACCCCTACTACAAATTTTGAGAGCTAGTAACATGAGCAACAGCGATGAACTGGATGTAGGGACATTCTACCCGAACCAGTATAAACCTCATGTCGTCTAAGCACACCATCTGGGATAGACACGCAATATTAGAAATTTACTAGTCGGTGGCAACTCAAAACACCAACATTGGGACTCCAAAACGATGGATAATGTCGAGGAAAAATAGCACGGCTTGCTCAGATTTGATCACGAAGATCGGCCGAGCCTCAATCCATTTCATTAACTTGTCTATGGAGACAAGTAGGTGCGTGTAGCCCTCGAGCACTTTTTTAAGAGGCCCAACCATATAAAGCCCCTAGACCTCGAATGACCATGTGATGGGGATGGTCTATAGCACCTAGGCAGGTAGGTGAGTCTACCAAGCGTAGTATTAGCACCCTTTGTTGGTGCGAACAACTTGCTCAGCGTTGGCTACTACGGTCGCTAGTAGAAGCCTTGTCAGAACACATTCCCAACCAAGGTTCTAGGCACAGCATGGTGCCCACAATCCCTACCACGGATGTCATCCTGCAACCGCTTCCCTTGTTTGATCGAGATACAGCGCTATAGGATCCCAGTGTGGCTACGTTTGTAGAGCTCTTCCTTGACGACGACAAACGACTTGGCGCAGCGCGTGAGCCACCGAGCCTCCCTCTTGTCTGCTGGCAACACCTCTTGGAGGAGGTAGTCGAGGTAGGGTGTTCTCTAGTCAGAAGGAGGGTCAGGCTCCACTGCTAGGTCGGCGTCAAGCTCCATCATTGGATCTTCGTGGACCTCCATAACCTCAAGGTTGGACATGGTCGATGGAGGGTGGACCCCAAGCTTGAGGCGGGTAGCGTGTTGCCGGCCCTAACCCCTGTGCCTGGGCCTAAGGGATCAGAAGGGACCAATGGTCACCTAGCCCCTAAGCCATGGGCAGAGGGGTCGGGTGAAGCTAATGGTTGCCCTGCCCCTAGGCCTGAGATGGGTGGCTTGTTACTAGCTTGCCCTGGTTCTTCATAGCAGACCGAGGGCTTGTGTTGATCACCAGAAAAGATGCCAGCCAGGACTGGCTCTTGGCCTGATGCCATCTTGGCTAGCTCGTCGGCTACCTCATTGAGCCATCGGGGGATGTGGTTGAGCTTGAGGCTGTTGAACTTGTCCTCCAACTTACGGACCTCCTAGTTATATGCGACCATCTTGGGGTTATGGCAGCTTGACTCCTTCATGACCTAGTCGATGACTAACTAGTAGTCGCTCCGAATGTTGAGTCGTTGGATGCCCAACTCTATCACGATGCATTGGCCATTGACAAGAGCCTCATAGTCAGCCACATTATTCGAGGTGGGGAAATGGAGGTAGACAATGTACCTCATGCGCACCCCAAGGGGTGAGATAAAAACTAGCCCTATGCCAGCACCCTTCTTCATCAGTGAACCGTCGAAGTACATGGTCCAGTACTCTTGATTAGCGGCCACCAGCGGCATTTGGATCTCGGTCCATTCTGCCACAAAGTCAGCCAGTGCCTGTGACATGATGGCAGTCCGTGGTACATATAAAATGCCTTGATCCATCAATTTGAGAGCCCACTTGGTGATTCTTCCTGTCGAATTCTTATTCTAGACAACCTCACCAAGAGGAAAGGACATCACTGTGGCAGAACCTCCTAAGAAATCAGGCCCACGTGCACCTATCGTTGTCTTAACAGACCTCAGATAGCGTTCACAAGTTCCCAACAACTCAACAGGTCTGTCGGGTGTCCTTGGGAAACCCGAATCATCCATGATTCTCTTTTCAAATAGGATCCCAATCATAGACATTGTAGATTACAACAGTTTATTCAAATATATACATCAGAGTAAAAGATAGCGGAAGTCTTAAGATAACATAGCTTACAAACCAGTTGTTTTCAAACTTACAATACCATAAGTGTCATACAACCATAGTAGCGGGATAATATTACATTAACTTTATTTATCATACAAACTAGTGCCTTGTCCAAAGGCCATTCATCACTCCTCATCGTCATTGACTTCAAACACAGACATGTAGCAGGGACCAAAACAAGCCTGCGCATGCGACTCACCTGCAACAAGGGTTAACAAACCCTGAGTACAAAAGTACTCAACAAGACTAACTCGACGTAAAGGGGTGTAAGACTTTTAGAGATGTAGGGGTTGGGGCAAGGTAAGGATGTAGCAAGATTCAAAGTTCTTTGCCAAAAGCTTACTATTCTTATCCTATTTCCACGTTTTACCCCTAGGTCCTTTTAGTTCATTATCTCAAACTAAATGTACATATCCCATATTCCAATCCTTTTCATTCCATTCTTTTCTCATATTTTAGTAATTCACCAGTCCTGCATTGCTTCTGTAATGAATCGAGTCTCCATAACCGCGGAGCACCGGCAATTCAAATTGATTCAAGTCCCAGCTGGGGATTCCTTATCACACGACATATGTAGAACTTAATCTTGCATACATCAACCTCGCTACCGGATCCTCCTATACTAAGCCGTCTCCACGCCACCCGAGAGCACAGCACACCTCCAATCCGGCCACATTCTAGCCATGAGGGTACACGCTACTCCCGCCATCTCTCCACTTCCAGTGCATGGGCATTCGTCTTAGTATCGGATTAGCTGAAGTAGGCTTACCGGAGTATGTGACCAGTACTACAAAGTGTCTCGTTCAGAAGATCCACAATGAGTGGCCTTTAAGCGACATAGTCGGCAACATTATCCAAAATTCAAGATAAGTCACCCGACTAGTCTCTAGTTCATTCTATCTTCTTTCTTTCTTTGGCCAGTATGCCATCTTTGATTGTACTGAAACTTTTACTTTGAAAACCTACCATCAGCATACTAAGCATTCTACGCCTTTGTAAATGAAATCATCTTCAAGGATGGTAAACAATTAACAAGGTAGGCAATGCATCAAGTAGGTAACATTTGAATAAATCAACTTAATGCAATAGGTAACATAGGTGATAAACTTTTCAAAGTAAACAAGGTAATGGTTTAATGCATAAACCAGGGCTTGCCTTTGTTGACGATCTCGGGTTCCGGATCAGTATCACAATTATCAAATCCCGAGGCAACCAGGGATTCTTCCACAACTTGCTCAACTAGAATTGGTTCACTCTCGGATTCTACATGAAATGATAACATATGCTTCAACATGATGATAATGTAAACATGATGCTTTCATGGTACATGAAATATAACAACGCCTCGAATACAACTGTCTTTCACGGTACAGTTGCAAGCCAACAAAACTAACTTGCAATTCTACCATCAAGAACCACACATGTGACTTGACCAAACTGATCTTGAAACCCTACTAGTCACAAAACATGACCAAAACAAGATCAAACACTAATCTAACACTTAGGGTTTGCTTTTATTTCTTTTTGAATTAATTTGGAAATAAGCTCAAAAATGAACTTGTTCCAAATGACCTCAAAATTTTATGTAAGCTTCCTCATGACAAATTAGTGTACCAAAACAAATTTCATAATTTTGGAATTATACAGTGGCCTACAAAAATCATGGAAATTGCATTTATCAATTAAAGGACTGAATATTTGAACATTAAACATTTATTCAAATTTCAAGTTTCATATTTTTAAACCATACTATAGCATGTACAGAAGCTACACACAAATTTTCAGAGTTTTTGGAGATATGATTATTTTCCTACAAATTCCCAAAGATTTAGCACTATTCAAAATCAGAAAATATCAAAATACACTATTCTCTCTCTCTCTCTCACTGACAGCCGGCCCCCACATGTCATCCCTAACCTCTGGCTTTGACCGTGGCATCGACGGCGCTGACCGGCGCTAACTCGCCGACGGTGAGCCCAACAGCGACAGCCAAAGTACCAACACGTTCACAAGAGCTAGGCGCATCGATCTATGGTACTTTGGAGGTGGATTACGACATGGAACAAGGCTAACGCCGACCATGGTGGACGTGGTGGCACGGCAGCGTTTCGCCGACGAAACAAGACCGGTAACGGTGAAACAGAGAGTTCAGGATGCATCAGTGGCTCACCCCAAATGTGTTGAAGCAACGAGCGAGACCAGAGAAGCTATGGTGACGTGTTTCGACGGTGACAGTGATCACGGCGAAGCGGACCTCATCGACGACGGTGTTCCGACGACTGCAGTGGGCAAAACGAGCAGGCAAGAGTGGAATAAGCACTACAGCATCGAGACGAAGCCGTAGAGTCAACAAGCAAGGACAACAGCTCACCGGATGATGCTGGCCGTGGTGAATCGGAGTTTCGGTTGAGGTCGCTGGCCGCGAGGAAGATGAACGCGGACAGCGAGCTCTCGGCGAAATCAAGCGGCAGCAACAGCTCGGTCGGATGCGCACGGAGCAGGCAGAACTAGAACATGGCTTTTCTAGGGCTATCTTGCGCTGAGGAGGCGAGAGGAGCTCGCCGGAGTTGAGGCGGCGGCGTCGGGAAAACAGAGGGAAGGAAGAAAATCAATGGACGTCGTCTGGGCTTTATAGCGTGGCCAGGAGCGCGCGGGATCGACACGCAGTGTGCTCCCCGTGCTAGTGCGAAGCCGAAGGCGGCCACAGGCGCGCCTGGAAGACCGGAGAAAGGACGCCGGCGGTGGGGCGGTGACGCCCTGTTGCCAACCTGATTTTTGAAATATTTATAGATTTGCCACTGAGTTCATTTTACAAATTACTCCCAATTTTTCTAAAGAAGTTGAAAATCTCCAAAAATCAAAGTTTCTCAACTTTTCAAACTCTACAACTTTGCTTCAAGGAACATTTTCAAATTCTGCCTCCATTTTGAAATTTGAATTTGGGGTACATTTGAGCATTTGAATCATTTCAAAATTACTCCAAATTTTATATGTAAACTTTAAAAACTTTGAATACCAAAGTTGATCCTTATAAAATAATCTCCAACTTTGCTTTTTGCCACAACCCCAAATTCCAAATGGATTTTGAATTAGTCAAAAGGGGCAAAAAGGACTTTTATGATTTGAATTTGAATTCAAATTTGATTTGTTTACCTTTTTACTTTAACTTTGATTTTTGACCAGTAACATGGCCCATTAGGGTTATTTGAGTCAAATGACACATGACCTCACATGATCACATGAAATTTGACCCTTGTGGTCATGATCTTTATTTAGGGTTTTGAATCACATCACATAAAATAACAACATTATGAAATAAAGCTTATTTAGTGAATGCATTCAAAATTTTCTACTTTATGAATGCTTTGCAATGCATATGATGACATGTCAAGTTTTAGTGCTAGGTCAAAACACCAAAGGTGTTACAACCCTTCCCCCTTAAAGAAATCTCATCCCGAGATTTAAAACCTAAGACTAAGTAATGAAAAAGGAAATGTGTCAAGCTAACACATCATAACTTTATTCAAAAGGCTAGTGAGGGGGTTTTCCATTCTATTGACAAACGAGACAAGTTACAATATAGACAAGGTATTGCAACTAGATAGAAGCGAAGAAGTCAGGAAAGTTTTCTTCTAAGTAATCCTCGGACTCCCAAGTAGCTTCATCTTCAGTGTGTTGATTCCATGGTACTTTGTAGAACTTGATTGTACGTCTTCGAGTGACTCGATCTTTCTGATCTAAGACTCTAATGGGGTACTCAGCATAAGTCAAGTCAGGTTCTAGTTCTACATCACCAAAGTCAATCACTTGGTCAGGTATGTGAAGACACTTCTTTAACTGAGATACATGGAAGATATCATCCACAGCTGACATGTGATCTGGTAGCTTGACGCGATAGGCGATCGGTCCACATCGTTGTTGGATTCGAAAAGGACCTACATAACAGGGCACCAACTTTCCCTAAATCCCAAAACAATGAACTCCCTTCATTGGTGATACCTTGAGGTAGACATGATCTCCCACTTTGAATTCTAGCGGTCGTCTCCTCTTATCAGCATAGCTTTTCTGTCGGGATTGAGCTACCTTCATATTAGCTTGTATGAGTTTAACTTTCTCTTCAGCTTCCTTGACCACATCCGGTCCAAAGAACCAACATTCTCCAGCTTCTAACCAATTTAAAGGTGTCTGGCATCTACGACCATACAATGCTTCCAATGGTGCCATTTTAATGCTCTCTTGATGGCTATTGTTATATGAGAATTCAGCTAAGGGAAGGCATTCATCCCATTTAGCACCATAGGAAAGGACACATGCTCTTAACATATCTTCAAGAATTTGATTTACCCTTTCAGTCTGTCCATCTGTTTGCGGATGATAAGCAGAACTGCGGATAAGTTTGGTTCCCAAAGACTCATGTAGACTTTTCCAAAACTTGCATATGAACAATGACCCTCTGTCAGAGACAATGGTCTTGGGTGCCCCATGTAGACTGAAGATTCTATCAAGATAAAGCTTTGCATACTATTCCGCTCGATATTTATCTCTGACTGGTAAGAAATGAGCTATCTTGGTTAGGCGATCAACAATAACCCATATTGAATTGTAGCCTACAGATGTCCTGGGTAATCCTATGATGAAGTCCATATAGATATCTTCCCACTTCCAAGATGGAACTAGCAATGAATGTAATGGACCTGCAGTCTTCATATGAACCGCTTTGACTCTCTGACAAATATCACACTTGGCCACATATTGAGCTATTTCTATTTTCATTTTGGTCCACCAATATCTCTTTCTCAGATCATGATACATTTTGTTGCTACACGGATGAATGGAGTATCTTGTAGAATGAGCTTCATCAAGAATCTACTTTCGCAGCTCTGGATTTTTGGGTACTACCAATCTATCCTTGAACCATACAACATCTGATTCATCAATCTTGAAACATGTTGGTTTTCCAGATCTGACTTTATCCTTGATATGGGCTATGCCCTTACTTTTCCGTTGAGCATCAATGATCTGATCTTTGATAGTGGACTCAACTGCAATATTGGACAGGGAACCTTGTTCTACGATTTGTAAATTCAGATGCTCCATCTCTTGACACAATGTTCGTTGCATATGTTCTACAGTCAGACAATGGTAATGACTCTTATGACTCAGGGTATCGGCAACCACATTAGCCTTGCCCGGATGATAATGCACTTCTAAGTCATAATCTTTGATAAGTTCTAACCATATTCTTTGCCTCATATTCAACTCTGACTGAGTGAAGATATATTTCAAACTTTTGTGATCCATATAGATATGACAGATATTGCCCAATAAATAATGTCGCCAAACCTTGAGTGCATGAACAACAACAGCTAATTCAAGGTCATGGGTGGGATAATGTTCTTCATGCTTCTTGAGTTGTCTAGAAGTGTATGCTATGACTCTGCCTTCTTGCATCAGAACACAGCCAATACCAATTCCAGATGCATCACAATAGATATCAAATGGCCTCTCAATGTCAGGTTGTGCTAATACTGGTACAGTTGTTAGCAATTTCTTCAATGTCTAAAAGGCCTTCTCACATTCTGTTGACCATACAAACTTAGTTTGATTTTTCAGCATTCTAGTAATTGGCTTCGCAATTCTGGAGAAGTCAAGGATGAACCGATGATAATACCCTGCCAACCCTAGAAAACTACGAACTTGATGAATAGTGGTAGGTGCTTTCCAGTTAAGGACTTCTTCTACCTTGCTCGGATCAACAGCTATACCACCAGCAGATAGCACATGACCCAAAAATTGTACTTCCTCCAACCAAAATACACATTTACTGAATTTGGCATATAGTTGGTGATCTCTTAATCTTTGTAGAACAATACGGAGATGTTCTGCATGTTCCTCTTTGCTCTTAGAATAGATAAGAATGTCATCAATGAACACCACTACAAACTTATCCAACTCAGGCATGAAAACTGAGTTCATCAGGTACATGAAATGAGCTAGGGCACTGGTCAGCCCAAAAGACATGACTAGATACTCATATAGACCATATCGGGTAGTAAATGCTGTCTTCGGCACATCTTCTTATCTGATCTTAATATGGTGATAGCCTGATCTCAAGTCTATCTTCGAGAACACCTTAGCTCCTGCAAGTTGATCAAAAAGCAAATCAATTTGGGGTAAGGGGTATTTGTTCTTTATGGTGACTTCATTTAACGGCCGATTGTCAACACATAACCTTAAGGTTTGGTCCTTCTTCTTCATGAAGATAGCAGGGCATCCCCAAGGTGATGAACTGGGTTGAATGAAACCCTTGTCTAACAACTCTTATAGTTGCATTTTTAATTTTGCTAGTTCTTTGGGTGGCATCCTATATGCTCTTCTGGACACTGGCGCTGTTCCTAGTTTCAGATCAATTCTAAACTCTACATCTCGGTCTGGTGGTAGACCAGGCAAATCATTAGGAAAGACATCCGTAAACTCACATACCACTGGAATTTTCTTGGCTTCTTCAACAATAGTTGCATAGACTGTTTCCACTGTACTCTTAGGAAAGGGAAGTTGGATGAGAAGTTGGGTTTTGCTGTTAGGTGCATTTACCCTTATGGTTCTACGTAGGACATCTATGATAGCCCCGTGTTGGGTTAACCAGTTCATACCAAGGATCACATCTATATCTTGATCCTTTAATATTAGCATATTGGTAGGGAACTCATAACCTCCCAAATCAATAGGTACATGCTAAACTACCTCCCTTGTATAGATTCGTCCCTTGGGCGACTGTATATGATATGGTTCTCTTGTTTCCCCAATAGCTATCCCATGCTTCACAACAAATGTATGATTGATGAATATATGGGATGCACCAGAATCAAATAAGGTAATTGCAGGATGCTTAGCAATGGGAAATATACCCATCATTACTGGTTCTCCTTCTAGAATAGATTCCACCTGAGTATAGAAGACCCTTCCAGTTTTCTTCTCAGCCTGACCCTTCTGACTATTCTAAGCATTGCCCTTGTACTGATTCTGAGCTTGAGTAACAGGGGCTTTGGGTGCATCAAGATTATTCTTCCTAGGATACGGACATTCTTAGGAAAAGTGTCCGGGTTTACCACAATTATAGCATGGATAATTGTGATTCTGGGGAGTAGCATTGCGGTTTGCATTATTTGGATTATTTTGCTGCTGCGGTGCTTGATGAGGATAAGGCGTATTAGTTGCAGGGCGAATAAAGATTTGCTGCCTGCCTTGGCCTTGTTGTGGGCGGAATGGTGCATGGCCATGATTCTGAGGATGGTAGACTATCTTTTGATGCTTTCCACTTGATGATCCAGAAGCAGATATTTTCTTTTTCTTCGCCTCCTTGTGTCGGCGGTAATTCTCCTCCAAAGCGATAGCAATGTTGATTGTCTCATGATAAGTTGCGTTACCACAAGTTGCCATCATGGTCTAAAGTTTAGTGTTTAGGCCTCTAAGAAAATGATTCTTCTTCTTCCTATCAGTATTCACATACTCTATAGCATACTGCGACAGGTGATTGAAGCGCCCAACATAGTGCATCACCGGGTGCTCCCCTTGCTTAAGAGCCAATAACTCTTCTAACTTCATGGTCATTACACCATCTGGAATATAGTGTGCCCTGAAGGCATCCTTAAACTCCCTCCAGGTGATTTGGTAACCAGCGGGCTATACTGCTACCAAATTTGCCCACTAGGCACCAGCAGCTCCTCGGAGTTCCTATGCCGCAAACCTTGGTTTCTGAATCTCGGTATAGTGAATCAGCTCAAACTTTTGCTCTATTGTCCTAAGCCAATCGTCAGCTTCTAAAGGCTCTTCTGCCTTAGAGAACATAGGCGGACATGTGTCAGTAAAATCAACATAGGTTGACTCATCATTTCCATTATTACGACGGCCACGATTAGGGTAAGGTGCCTATTGGTTCTGAGCCAATTCCCTTAACAACTTAGCATTCTCTGCCGTTGTATTGACGAGTGCGGCTATGGCATCTGCCATAGTCGAAGGCATTGGTGGAGGATTTGGGTACTCATCATCATCATGCGAGCCACTAGTACCAGCTCGAGTGATAGGACGAGGCATCTGTTAGAGAAACATGTTTACTTACATTATTCTTTATTGAAAGCATTTGAAAGGTTTCATGCTACAAAGGGTTACTTATTTAAATTACATGTCTTGTATCCCACAAGACAACCCTGGTTTACTAGGAAAGCAGTAAAGGAACTATTACTACTCTGAGCTCTCAGTCATCGACATCCGTGCCCATATCGGATGAAACCTCATCTTCATCTGAGAAGTACACTAACTCCTCAGGATCCTCCTCTTCTTCATTCTCGACTTCTCCTAGATCTACAATCATTTCTTCATCTGTAACTTCACCATCCCCATGAGGAGGATGAAGTTGAGCATACAGCATGTGAACATTCTCATGAAGAATGGCATTGTCCATCTCTAGGTCTTCTACGTAGAACTCCAACTCATGGATGCGTTCATTGGCCGCATCCTCTCATGTCCAGGCTTCATTCCGTAGCTCTATGGTCATGGTGATGCCCCTTTGCATTTCCGCCAGCTCTTCTTGATCTTTGGCATGAGCTCGACGAAGAGTGTTGAACTCCTTAGTAAGGTTCTCGATGTTGGCGGGATTGCTTGAAGATCCTTCATCTCCTAGGGTCTTGGAACTTTCTTCACCAAGCTCATGGTTTCACGGTGCCAACTGGTGACAAGGGACTCCGTGAGGTCCGGTGGACTTGCGTGCGGTTACCTTGGTCTTTGCCATAGCCTGTAGGATTTAAGGTAGGACTATAAGAATAGCTTGATGATAAAGGAGGTTAGCAAGAATGGGATTGACATTACTTACCCAACCATTATTAAGGGGAATTATTATGCAAGGTGCTCAAGCATGATGCATGAATTGATCTTACGAATCTAGGTACAAAAGATTTATATAATCATAAGTACTAGATTTTTAATACATAGGACAAACCTAATCATATTATCCGCCATGAACTTTCAAATAAGATAGGATTGAGTCTAGATCCAAGGTAAGAAGAAAGAAATTTGAACTTTAAAATATCAAGTTACTTTCTTTGATCCAAATCAATTTGAAGGTTTTCCAAAGTAACCTACAATGATCTTAGATGGGAACTGCTCTGATACTAGCTATGGCAGAACCTCCTAAGAAATCAGGCCCATGTGCACCTATCGTTGTCTTAACAGACCTCGGATAGCGTTCATGAGTTCCCAACAACTCAACAGGTCTGTCGGGTGTCCTCAGGAAACCTGAATCATCCACGATTCTCTTTTCAAACAGGATCCCAATCATAGACATTGCAGATTACAACAGTTTATTCAAATATATACATCGGAGTAAAAGATAGCGGAAGTCTTAAGATAACATAGCTTACAAACCAGTTGTTTTCAAACATACAATACCATAAGTGTCATACAACCATAGTAGCGGGATAATATTACATTAACTTTATTTATCATACAAACTAGTGCCTTGTCCAAAGGCCATTCATCACTCCTCATCGTCATTGACTTCAAACACAGACATGCAGCAGGGACCAAAACAAGCCTGCGTATGCAACTCACCTGCAACAAGGGTTAACAAACCCTGAGTACAAAAGTACTCAACAAGACTAACCCGACGTAAAGGGGTGTAAGCCTTTTAGAGATGCAGGGGTTGGGGCAAGGTAAGGATGTAGCAAGATTCAAAGTTCTTTGCCAAAAGCTTACTATTCGTATCCTATTTCCACGTTTTACCCCTAGGTCCTTTTAGTTCATTATCTCAAACTAAATGTACATATCCCATATTCCAATCCTTTTCATTCCATTCTTTTCTCATATTTTAGTAATTCACCAGTCCTGCATTGCTTCTGTAATGAATTGAGTCTCCATAACCGCGGAGCAACGGCAATTCAAATTGATTCAAGTCTCAGCTGGGGATTCCTTATCACATGACATATGTAGAACTTAATCTTGCATACATCAACCTCGCTACCGGATCCTCCTATACTAAGCCGTCTCCACGCCACCCGAGAGCACAGCACACCTCCAATCTGGCCACATTCTAGCCACGAGGGTACGCGCTACTCCCGCCATCTCTCCACTTCCAGTGCGTGGGCATTCATATTAGTATCGGATTAGCCAAAGTAGGCTTACCGGAGTATGTGACCAGTACTACAAAGTGTCTCGTTCAGAAGATCCACAATGAGTGGCCTTTAAGCGACATAGTCGGCAACATTACCCAAAATTCAAGATAAGTCACCTGACTAGTCTCTAGTTCATTCTATCTTCTTTCTTTCTTTGGCCAGTATGCCATCTTTGATTGTACCGAAACTTTTACTTTGAAAACCTACCATCAGCATACTAAGCATTCTACGCCTTTGTAAATGAAATCATCTTCAAGGATGGTAAACAATTAACAAGGTAGGCAATGCATCAAGTAGGTAACATTTGAATAAATCAACTTAATGCAATAGGTAACATAGGTGATAAACTTTTCAAAGTAAACAAGGTAATGGTTTAATGCATAAATCGGGGCTTGCCTTCGTTGACAATCTTGGGTTCCGGATCAGTACCACAATTATCAAATCCCGAGGCAACCAGGGATTCTTCCACAACTTGCTCAACTAGAATCGGTTCACTCTCGGATTCTACATGAAATGATAACATATGCTTCAACATGATGATAATGTAAACATGATGCTTTCATGGTACATGAAATATAACAACACCTCGAATACAACTGTCTTTCACGGTACAGTTGCAAGCCAACAAAACCAACTTGCAATTCTACCGTCAAGAACCACACATGTGACTTGACCAAACTGATCTTGAAACCCTACTAGTCACAAAACATGACCAAAACAAGATCAAACACTAATCTAACACTTAGGGTTTGCTTTTATTTCTTTTTGAATTAATTTGGAAATAAGCTCAAAAATGAACTTGTTCCAAATGACCTCAAAATTTTATGTAAGCTTCCTCATGACAAATTAGTGTACCAAAACAAATTTCATATTTTTTGGAATTATATAGTGGCCTACAAAAATCATAGAAATTGCATTTATCAATTAAAGGACTGAATATTTGAACATTAAACATTTATTCAAATTTCGAGTTTCATATTTTTAAACCATACTATAGCATGTACAGAAGCTACACACAAATTTTTAGAATTTTTGGAGCTATGATTATTTTCCTACAAATCCCCAAAGATTTAGCACTATTCAAAATCAGAAAAATATCAAAATACACTATTCTCTCTCTCTCTCACTGACAGCCGGCCCCCACATGTCATCCCTAACCTCTGGCTTTGACCGTGACATCGACGGCACTGACCGGCGCTAACTCGCCGACGGTGAGCCCAACAGCGACGACCAAAGTATCAACACGTTCACAAGAGCTAGGCGCATCGATCTGTGGTACTTTGGAGGTGGATTACGACATGGAACAAGGCTGACGCCGACCATGGTGGACGCGGTGGCATGGCAGCGTTTCGTCGGCGAAACAAGACCGGTAACGGTGAAACAGAGAGTTCAGGAAGCATCAGTGGCTCACCCTGAATGTGTTGAAGCAACGAGCGAGACCAGAGAAGCTATGGTGACGTGTTTCGACGGTGACAGTGATCACGGCAAAGCGGACCTCGTCGACGACGGCGTTCCAGCGACTGCAGTGGGCAAAACGAGCAGGCAAGAGTGGAATAAGCACTACAGCATTGAGACGAAGCCATAGAGTAAACAAGCAAGGACAACAGCTCACCGGATGATGCTGGCCGCGGTGAATCGGAGTTTCGATAGAGGTCACCTGCCGCGTGGAAGATGAACGCGGACAGCGAGCTCTCGACGAAATCAAGCGGCAGCAACAGCTCGATCGGATGCGCAAGGAGCAGGCGGAACTTGAACATAGCTTTTCCAGGGCTATCTTGCGCTGAGGAGGCGAGAGGAGCTCGCCGGAGTTGAGGCGGCGGTGTCGGGAAAACAGAGGGAAGGAAGAAAATCAATGGACGTCGTCTGGGCTTTATAGCGCGGCCAGAAGCATGCGGGATCGACACGCAGTGTGCTCCCCGTGCCAGCGCGAAGCCGAAGGTGGCCACGGGCGTGCCTGGAAGACCGAAGAAAGGACACCGGCGGTGGGGCGATGACGCCCTGTTGCCAACCTGATTTTTGAAATATTTATAGATTTGCCACTGAGTTCATTTTACAAATTACTCCCAATTTTTCTAAAGAAGTTGAAAATCTCCAAAAATCAAAGTTGCTCAACTTTTCAAACTCTACAACTTTGCTTCAAGGAACATTTTCAAATTCTGCCTCCATTTTGAAATTTGAATTTGGGGTACATTTGAGCATTTGAATCATTTCAAAATTACTCCAAATTTTATATGTAAACTTTAAAAACTTTGAATACCAAAGTTGATCCTTATAAAATAATCTCCAACTTTGCTTTTTGCCACAACCCCAAATTCCAAATGGATTTTGAATTAGTCAAAAGGGGCAAAAAGGACTTTTATGATTTGAATTTGAATTCAAATTTGATTTGTTTACCTTTTTACTTTAACTTTGATTTTTGACCAGTAACATGGCCCATTAGGGTTATTTGAGTCAAATGACACATGACCTCACATGATCACATGAAATTTGACCCTTGCGGTCATGATCTTTATTTAGGGTTTTGAATCACATCACATAAAATAACAACATTATGAAATAAAGCTTATTTAGTGAATGCATTCAAAATTTTCTACTTTATGAATGCTTTGCAATGCATATGATGACATGTCAAGTTTTAGTGCTAGGTCAAAACACCAGAGGTGTTACAGTCACCACCGTCACTAGGTGCGACTTGAAGTTGTGGCACAATTTTTGTTTGCTGATGAAGATGGCATAGTGGAGCAATTGATCTAGGGGTAGCGGGTCTTGGAATTGGACAAGACCTCACTAATGAAGTACACGGGACATTGTACCTTGAGGGCATGCCCCTCTCCCTCTTGCTCCACCACTAGTGCGGTGCTGACCACCTATGTGGTCACCGTGATGTAGAGCAGGAGTGGCTCCCTGATGGTTGGGGGAACTAGGATCGGGGCCTTCGTTAGGAGCTCCTTGAGCTTGTCAAGCGCCTCCTGGGCCTCGGGCATCCACGCGAAGAGGTCGGCTTTCTTAAGAAGTCGATAAAGGGGGAGGCCTCATTCGCTGAGATGTGAGATGAAGCGGCTAAGTGCGGTGAGGCACCCCGTGATTCGTTGTACCCCCTTTATGTTTTGTATGGGCTCATTCTTGTGATGGCCAAGATTTTTTCTGGTTGGCTTCGATGCCGCGCTCGAAAATGATGAACCAAAGCAGCATACCCCTTGGAACCCTAAAGACGCATTTTTTGGGGTTGAGTTTGATGTCATTTGCTCAGAGCTTCATGAAGGTCAGCTCAAGGTCGGTCACAAGCTCATTAGTGTGTTTGGATTTGACTACAATGTCATCCACGTAAGCCTCGATGGTCTTCGGGTGTTGTGGGCTTAGGGAGCCCTCGGAGCAAGGCTGCCATGGTTGCTATGTTCTGCCTCACTCGAGCGAAATGTGGGAGGCCCCCATCGTCCTCAATGATCCTCTGGTTCACCTCACGGGCCCTAGCGCGTGCGCATCCACCATCTCCACGGCGTGTGATCTCTTGTTCGAGCTCTACATGTTCTTGCTCAAGTTTAAGCCATGCCTCCTCGAGCTCTTGGTATCACGCTCACAGGTGCTCCTCTTACAAGTGTGAAAAAGCCCCTGTGCCTTCGTCATTGTCGTCGGCGTGGTTGTGCGGTAGGTTAGCCCCTCCCTCATGGATGCTCTCGACGTGCCCTTCGGGGGTCTCCGCCATGAAGCATTCTTGCGAGGGGTGATGGCTTCCCCTACTATAATCAGAGTCAGAGAGGGACTCTAAGTCCACCATGAGGAGGTCATGGAATGATTTCATGACATAGTCCGCCATACCCATGAACTCGCCATTTTTAAGTGACGAACGCATGCGCTGCGTCATGAGGTGACCTGCGGTCTCTGCGGCGTTGTGCAAGCCAAACGAAAATGCCATTGGGGGTGCCCCGAGAGAGGTATCTTGGGGAGAGCGGCTCTCCTCTAGGGAGCTTGGTCATGACACTGGTGAAGGAGAAGACAAGGCGACGCACATCTTCCTAAGATGGTCGGGCCCTAGGAAGGTATCGAGCTGGCGCTCGAGCCTCCCATAGCCAAAGTCATGGAGCTGGTCGCTCCCGGGGGTTTGGACCCTAGGTGCATGTAGCTGTAGCCCCTCAAATGCGTTGTCGATCATGTCAAGGCTGGTAGTATGGGGAGGATGGACAGCAGCGGGAACCCATGTCAGCTCTCCCTCCATTGTGATAATGAAATTCAGGTTCTCAAAGCGCATGCGTGCTCCTGGGACCCAGCTGATGCTGTGGCTGGCCATCTAAAGCCTGGTGATCACGTTGAGACGTGCAAAGGCCCCTACCTAGCACGCTAACTATCAGTGTTTTGAGTCACTAACTAGTAAATTTCTAGATTGTGCATCTGGCTTGGATGGTGTACCTATGTTCTGGTGGAATGTCCCTACGTCCAGTTCATTGCTGCTTGTGTTACCAACACTAAAAGTTGTAGTAGGGGTTACAAATGGGTGAGAGAGGGAAAGGATCCCAAGTCTCTAGTGTGTGTGTGCTGCTAAGGCGTGTAGATGTGTTTTGATGTCTTAGGCGTCTAAGGCGTATCGAGCCTTGTTCAGTCGTATATAGCCATGCCCTTCATGGGGTGTCCTGGTTCCCCTTTTATAGACGATGGGGAAGAGTAGGTTACAGAGAGAAAAGCCAAGGAGAAGAAGGCTTCTAGGACCACTGGGTCTTTCTTCTCTTTTATGCGGGTCCTGTTGACACTATAGATGGTGACAGGGATGGCTCCATGCTAGGCTCCTGTTCACCACTGATGCCATGCCCTGGCGTCATCAGTAGGTCATGGCATCCCATCCTATCCTGACGGATGATGCGATGAACCGGTGTGCTGGTTAGCGGCCATATGATGAGTAGGCAGCATAGTGACCATGCATCCATCACTGTTGGTGATGTGAATTCCCTAGAGTGACATGTTGTGGCCATGGGTCATGTCGAGATGTGTCCGCTCCCTGCACGGTGCTAGAAGTTTGACCTTGGGTTGTACCTTCTAGCCCGTAGTGGTTGGTGGTGGTACGGGCATCCATCGGGAGCCGTGCCTAAGGGGTCAGGCGAGGCATAGCCCCCAACCAAGAGCTCGGCCGAGGTGGAGCCCACCCCTAGTGGTCGGGTGAGGCAGAGCCCCTAACCCAGTGGTCAGGCAAGGCGAAGCCCGCCCCCTAGAGGTTGGGTGAGGCAGAGCCTCCGACCCAGAGGTCAGGCTAGGCGAAGCCTGCCTAGGTGAGGCAAAGCCCTCCTGGGTGAGGTGGAGCCCTTGACCCAGAGGTCGAGCGAGTTGGAGCGTGCTCCCCAGTGGTCAAGTGAGGCAGAGCTTGTGCACCTAGGGACCGATTGAAGTTGTAGTCATGCACTTGACTACTCAGGTGAATCAATGTTGATGATCATTAGCTCCTCCTCTTTGGGTACCCTAGTATTGGTCCCCGACACTACCATTGTCACTTCTAACTCTCTTGATGGTTGTTTCAAACTCATTGTGAATTCCCTTGACAAATGATTTGAATGTTGCAAACACATCACTCTTGTCCACTAGAAAGAATACCCAAGTATATCTAGTATGGTCATCCAATATCACAAAGCCATATTTGTTTCCACCGATGCGAGTATATTGTATTGGCCCAAACAAATCCATGTGCATTAACTCAAATGCCTTACAAGTGCTCATCATGCTTTTCTTAGGATGGGTGTTTCCAACTTATTTGCTGGCTTGACAAGAGCTACAAAGTTTATCCTTCTCAAACACAACATCTTTCAAGCCTCTAACCAAGTCATGCTTAACCAATCTATTCAATTGTTTCATTCCAACATGACCAAGCCTTCTATGCCATAATCAACCCATACTAGACTTAGTGAACAAGCATGTTGACAATTGAGCTTCACTAGCAATGAAATCAACCAAGTATAGATTCTCATATCTAAAGCCTTTGAAGATCAAGTTAGAGCCATCTACACTTATGATCTCTACATCATCTAGCCCAAATATGCATTTAAATCCAAGATCACATAATTGTGCCATGGATAGCAAATTAAAATTCAAGCTCTCTACTAGCAACACATTAGAAATGCTCATGTCATTGGATATTGCAATCTTACCAAGCCTTTTGACCTTGCCTTTGCCATTATCACCAAATGTGATACTATCATAACCATCATTGCCATTGGTATTGATTGAGTTGAACATTCTTGCGTCACCGGTCATGTGTTGAGTTCACCCACTATCAAGAACCCAATGCCTTCCTCTGGCTTTGTAATTGACCTACAAAAGAAGATCAATTCTTTTTAGGTACCTAAACTTGCATGGGTCCTTGAAGGTTAGTGACCAAGCTCTTTGGCACCCAAATGGTTTTCTTCCTTGAGCCCATTCATGGTGCACCGATGAACTTAGCCTTCACACCATTTGTACCCTTGGTAAGCACATAGAAACAATCAAGCTTAGTTGAGGATACATTGGCTTGAGACTTCTTGTTCATGCATTTTTGCTCTACATGACTAACTTGCTTGCAACTAGTACAAAATAGACCATTGTTCTTCACAAAACTAGTCTTGTGAGCAGGAAAGGCCACCATGCCTTTCTTTGGGGTATAGACTAATCCCTCTTTATAGAGAGAATCTCTTTGGCTACCCAAGCACATAAGCAAGTGATCCTCACCACCATAGGCCTTAGCCAAGGTGTGATTGAGCTCTTTTGCCTCCTTCTTGAGTGTCTCATTGTCAACCATTAGTGAGGCATCACAAGTGAAACCATCACTACTAGATGAGGTAGAAGTAGATGTGCTACAATAAGGGTTAGTGGGAGCAACAATGATAGGCTTATAGAATGATTCATTAATTATATCACAAGTTAAGCCTTTGTCACATGTTATGACATGCTCCTTCTCATTTTGCTCATTAAGTAAAGAGGAATGAGCTTTTTCAAGCTTCTTGTGAGCCTTGCCAAGCTTCTCATGGGCTTCCTCTAGCCTCTTATGAGATCCATTGAGCTCATCAAAGGCTTGCTTAAGGGCTTTTAGTTCCTTGCGCAAGTCTTTGCGTTTCCTTCTCTTAATGTCAAAATGTTCTTTAGCATCTTCTAACATGTCAATTAGTTCATCTTTAGTGGGTTCATCATCATTTTCACTTTCACTTTCACTTTCATTATCATGTTCCTCATCACATCCATCATCACAAGTTTGTACCTTAGTGGCCTTAGCCATGAAGCATGATGGAGTGTCGAAGAGAGAAGGCTTCTCATTGATAACAATGCTTGCAAGAGCCTTCTTCTTGGTGGTCTTATCATCATCACTATCATCATCATCACTTGAGGAAGCATCACTATCCCAAGTGACCACATATGAACCACCCTTCTTCTTCTTCTTGAAGGTCATCTTGTCCTTCTTCTTTTTCTTTTCCTTCTTATCCTTCTTCTTGCTCTTCTTGTCATCATCATCGTTGTCGCTATTGTATGGACATTGAGCAACAAGATGATCCTTGCTTTCACACTTGAAGCACCTTCTTGATTCTTCCTTGTTCTTGGATGAAGATTTCTTCCTTCTAGCATGATAGCCCTTCTTCACCATGAACTTAATAAATCCCTTCACAAAGAGAGCCATCTTCTCATCATCATTATCATCCCAAGAGAATGAACCTTCATCTTCACTTGACGTGTCTTGCTTGGCCTTGCCCTTGGATGATGTGGCTTTGAATGCCACACTCTTCTTCTTACATCCTTCTTCTCATCTTTCTTCTCCATCTTTTCTTCCTTCTCATCATCGTCTCTATATGCATCATCAGTCATGATATCTCCCAAGATTTGGTTTGGTGTCATTGTGTCTAAACCGGTCCTCACTAGCAAGGTGACCAACATGCCAAATCTTGCGGGTAAGCATCTTAAGAACTTATGAGAGAAGCCCTTGTCCTCCACTTTCTCACCAAGTGCTTTGAGATCATTGACAAGCACCTCCATCCGATGGAACATGTTCGGCACACTCTCATCTTCCTTCATCTTGAAGCTAGCAAACTTCTCCTTGAGAATGTATGCCTTTGCACCCTTTATTGCCTTGGTGCCCTCAAATGATTCCTCCAACTTCTTCCAAGCCTCATGAGCCATCTCAATGTTCTTGATTTGCTCAAATGTCCTCTCATAAATATCATCATGAATGGCACTAAGAGCGATGTCATTGTTTTGGAGAAGCACTTCTTCGGCCACGGTGGGATTCTCTAGATCGGCTATCACAATTTTGGTCTCCACCACCATCCACACCTTTCTATTGATTGACTTGATGTGTGTGGTCATCTTAGAATTCCAATATGGATAATTTGTGCCATCAAATTGGGGTGGCTTCTTGGTGTTGTTGATTTGAGCCATTTTGACACCGAAGGTTGTTAAGCCTCAAATCACAGTGACTAGGCTTCAATACCACTTGAAAGGTCCTAATGGCTAGAGGGGGGGTGAATAACATATTAATAAATTCTACAACAACACTAAGACAAATGATTAGTAAATAAGATGGCAAAGCAAATGTTGCGCTAGCACTACACTTGTGTTGCAAGCCACCTACCCAATTCTAATGTTTATGATCTCTAGTATATCACACCAAGGCTAAGTCACTAATTTACACCTAGGTGAGCAAGCTAGCAAGAGAACTACAACTAAGAGCTACACTAACTAGTTACAACTACCACAAGCTCTACACAAGTTAAGACACAATGTAATACAAGAGAGTGGTAGAGAGGTATACCATTGTGCCAAGTGATCAATCAATGAATACCAATGAATACCAAGGAGACAATCAAGACACAATGATTTTTCCTCCAAGGTTCACTTGCTTGCTGGCAAGCTAGTCCCCATTGTGGCGATTCAGTCACTTTGAGGTTCAGGTGCTAATAGGTATCACACGCCTAAACCGCAACCGGGTGCTGCACAACCAACACAAGATGAGGATCCACAAGCCATGCACAGTCCACTAGAGTTGCCTTTGGTGCACCCCCGGGGAAGGCATAAGAACCCCTCATAATCACAATGATCAGAGCCAGCGATAATCACCTTCCTCCACTCGACAATCCTCAAATCACTAGGCCGCCTAGGTGTTGGCAAACACCAAGAGTAACAAGAACTCCACCAGCCCAAATCGCCCAACTAGTGCCACAAGATGCTAGAACACTAAGCAATGCACTAGAGGCTCTCCAATCTCACTCAAGGTGATGAAATCAAGTGTGCAAGTGAGTGGAGTGGTGTGCTCAGCTCTCAAAGGGTGTATGCAGCTATTAGAAGTGCCAAGAAAGTGGCCAAGGCTAGCCACTAGCTCTATTTATAAGCCCACAAGCAAATAGAGTCATTGCCCCTTTGGAGCAGCTTTCTACGAGGGCGCCGAACACGGTGATGCCTGGCATCAGACATGGTGGTGCCCCTCCCAATGGTCACTTTCCAACGGCTAAAAACTAGCCGTTGGGGCACTAGATAGGGTGGTGGTGGCATCGCCCCTAGGGTGGCGGTTACCATCTAGCCAGCTACCCGAAAACCCCCTTCTCTGGATTTTTATGGCGGTGCACCACCCTCAGGACGGTGGTGCCTGTGGCAATGCCTAGCCCTAGCTTCCTCGCTCTCAGCTAAAAAACAGCGGTGGCACCGCCCTACCAGTGGCGGTGACCTGGTGGTGCACCACCCTCATGGTGGTGGTGTACACCGAACATGCTGGTGCCACGCCCAACACTGCCGCTCTCAGCCATGTCTAGGTGGGCACCACCCTAGGGGTGGCGGTGCCACTGGACAAGGTGGGAGTGCCCCCTCTAGAACACCTCCCTCTCGGCCACCACTGTTGGTCACCGCCACAGGGGTGGCGGTGCACCATCACAAGGGTGGTGGTGCCCTCGGTGCAACAACACAAGCCCGACTGCGCCTAATTTCCTTCACCTTTTTCACCACATTTGCAAATGTGCTAACACTCCAAGTGTTTCACCATCACGTGCAAGTGTGTTAGCATTTTCACAAACATTTTTCAAAGGTTAATCACTTCTCACTGATTGTGCACTAGGCCTAAATTGCAATGCAAGTATTCCAACACCTAGTGGTACTAGATGATCGAGTTGTCCAATAAGAGCTCCCCTCTTAATAGTATGACCATCTATCCTAAATGTGATCACACTCACTAAGTGTCTTGATCACCAAACCAAAAAACTCCTATTAAGTTTCACCTTTGCCTTGAGCTTTTTGTTTTTCTCTTTCTTCTTTTCTAAGTCCAAGCACTTGATCATCATGGTCACCACACCTTCATGATCTTCATTTGCTCCACCACTTGGAACTGTGCTACATATCTCATGATCACTAGAGCAAATAGCTCAGCACTTAGGGTTTCATCAATTCACCAAAACCAAACTAGAGCTTTCATTAGGGATATTCTGAATTAAAAGTAGAAAAGTAGAAAATGGTCGGAAAATTGTCTAAACCATTTTTGTTTTGATTTCGAATTTGGTGTTCTGAATTTCAAACCAAATTCAAATTTGTTCGAAAATATGAATTCAATCAGATTAAATGTAGAAAATGATACGGTTCGGTATGGGATATTTCCGTACCATTTTCATCCCTAATCGGGACGACATCCTAGCTGACGAACCGAGCATCGATCTAGCGTGCGATCCATTTCGTACCTGATCCCAATCCAGAACGGATGATCCTAGGGCAGGGAACGCCACTACATACCGCGTTCCTTGTGACTATGGATTTTGAATAGCATTCTTCAGGAGGTAGGCTGCCTGAGACTAAGGCTGAGGCAGCTATAGTCAGGGGCAGAGCCAGGGGCCATATGCCCCCACCCCAACAAATAAGCAAATTTTTTCTACTTAATATATAGTTTAATATCTATATTTATATCAAGATACAAATAATAAAATCTCCAAAACACATTAGAATAAAATATTTTGTTTAATCTAAACTTGATTGCCTATCGTATTGGAACACATTTATTAAAATTTAGGTTTTGCTAAATACATACTTACATTTCTTTATATTTTATATTTTACTAAACGTGTACTTAACTAGTAGTAATAACAACTTGGTGTGAGGTTTCTAGGGAAGGTTCCCTTCAAGTTTTGGCCATAGGTGCAGAAAAGTGAATGAAAGAGGTAGTCTTAACAACGCCCACACTAGCAGTGTTGGCCACAAACCAAGATCAAGCATGGCCAGCTTCCATATGGTTTCCTCCCTCTATTTTCTTCTTCCCACTGGGCTATAGTCTCTGTGTGTGTGAAGTGATAAGTCTGTGTAGTTGAAACTCACTTTTTACTAGTTGTAGGCAAATGTGTGTCATGGTGTAGTGGGAGGGGGAGGGGCTTAAATCCTCAAGTTGTTCTAGTGGATGCACTCCTAGTTCATGTTGACAATGGATGATAGTGTGGCTGACTGTGCCATCGTGTGTGGTGGACTATGTTGGTAATGAGAAACTAGTTGAAGAATGGTGTTGGGTATCGGTATTAGGGATACCCAAAGAAGGGATCTAAGGACTATGGAAGACGACTCGCTTAGATAATCAAGGATGTATTTTAGTCTCGACCGACCCAGAAGGGATGGTCTCCATCTCGCCCGACCCTAAGGGCATGGGCTCTGTCTTGCCCGACCCCTTGGGCATGGGCCCCATGTCACCCAACCCCAAGGGTACGGGCTCTATCTTATCTGACCCCTTGGGCATGGGCCCCATGTCGCCTGACCCTAAGGGTACGGAAGTCGTCTCACCCTACCCTAAGGGCACGGGCTCCATCTCGCCTGACATCTGGGGCGCGGGCTCTGTCTCGCCTAACCCCTAGGGTGCAGGCCCTGTCTCGCCCGATGGGGACCCATACCGCCTCCAACCACTATGGGTCAAAAGGTATGACTCCGGGGTCAAACTTCTAACACTGAGTAGGAAGCAAGCATGTCTCAACGTGACCCATGGACATGTCAGCCCACGCCTGGGGGTTCACATCGCCAACAGTGATGGGTGCATGGTCACTGTGCTGCCTACTCCTGTACGGCCACTAACTGACATGTTAGTTCGCCACGCCATCCGTTGAGACAGGATGGGATGCCACGACCAGCTTATGATGCTAGGGCATGGCAATAGTTGTGAACAGGAGCCTAGCATGGAGCCATCCCCATCACCATCTACATTGTCGGTGGGACCCGCATGAAGGAGAAGGACACGACGGCCCTGGAGGCCTTCTTCTCCCTCACTTTTCTCCTTCCTTCTCTCTGTAACTTGCGCCTTCCCCTTCACCTATAAAAGGGGAAGCAGGACGTCCCAAGAGAAGGATGGGCTCACAGTGAATGAGCACACAGCTAAACAAATTCTTAGCACCCATTCAATCTTTCGACCAGAGACTTGGGAACCTCTCCCTCTCTCGCCCGTTTGTAACCCCTACTGCAAACAAGTGCCAATAACATGAGCAGTAGCACACTGGACGTAGAGACATTCTGCCCAAACCAGTATAAATCCTTGTGTCCTCTAAGCACATCATCCAAGCCGGACGCGTAGAAACAAATGTACTCATCAGTGGTCCGAAACACTGACAGTTGGTGCACTAGGTAGGGCCTTTTTGCACATCTCAACGTCCACATCAGGCCTCGGATGGCTAGTGATGGTGTCAGCTGGGTCCTAGGCGTGCACATGTGCTTTAGGAACCTAGAATTCATCGTCACGATGGAGGAAGAGTTGGCATAGGCTCCTATTGCTGTCTAGCCTCTCCACTCCACCGACCTCGATGTGATTGTCGAAGTGTTTGATGAGCTGTAGCTACACATGCCGGAGGCCCATGCCCTCAGAAGCGACTAGCTCCTCGACTTTGATTACAGGAGGCTAGAGCGCTAGCTCAATGCCTTCATAGGACCCCAACCATCCCGAGAGGACCTACGCTGCCTCACCTTCTCGTTCACCAACATCATGGCTCAGCTTGCCGAGGGGGAACTGCTCTCCCCAGAATACCTCATTAGAGCACCCCGATAGCGTACCTGTTTGGTCTACGCAATGCCACAGAGACCATTGGCCACCTCATGGTGCAGCACATGCACCCATCCCCTATGAACAACGAGTTCATAGGGATGACCAAATATGTAGCAGAATCTTTTCATGACCTTCTCATGGGAGATTCAGAGTCACCCATCGACTCTGACTCTAGTAGGGGGAGCCATCACCCCTCGTGAGAATGTTTTATGGCAGGTACCCATGAGGGACACATCGAAAGCATCCATGAGGGAGGGGCTACCCCAACAAACGACCTCGATGACAAGGTCGAGGGAGATGCAGGGGCCCCACCTCACCTGCGGGTGGAGCAGCTGAGGGCATAGTATAGGGAACTCGAGGATGCATGACTCTAGCTAGAGTAGGAGTGCGTGGAGCTCAAGAAAGAGATCGAGTGCCATGGAGACAGTTTTGTGCGCGTGCCATGGCCCGTGATGTGAACCAGAGGATCACCGAGGATGATGGAGCCCTCCCACACTTTGCTCAGGCAAGCCAGAACACATCACTACCATGGTGGCCTTGCTTCAAGGGCTTCTGGAGCATGTGACACCTAGGGATCATCGGGCCCACCACGAGATCCGCACGCTGCTCGAGCACATGGTGGTGTAGCAGGCGGAGAGCTCACTCTCTCAGCGATGGGAGCTCGATGCTAGTTAGCATGTGCCCTTGGGACAACATGTTAGGGATGTGTTTATTCACTAGGCGCCGCACGACAGTGGGGCACGTGTGGCGGCTCCAGTGCATGAGCGTCTTGGCCTCCACCTTGACGTATGTAACACCCTAGATGCCCATAGGTGTGGGCGAGGCAACAAGAGGGAGGAGGTCGGCTGTGGCTACCACCCTCATCATGGCGGACGCTATGACAATGATGAGGACCGGAGCCTGAGCCTCAACCTACCGGGGCTACCATCCTCAATGTCGTCTTCCCACCACAGTACCGACCGCTGACAAATATCCCAAAATACTCTAGGGAAACAAACCCCGGACTGTGGCTCGAGGATTACCAGCTTGCTTGCCAAGCCAATAGAGTGGATAGTGATAGTTTAGTTATCCGCAACCTTCCATTGTTCCTAGCTGATTCAGCGCTTACATGGTTGGAGCACCTTCCGCCTAACCGGATTTAATGTTGGGCGGACCTAAAGGATATTTTCATGGGAAAATTCTAGGACACCTACGCGCGTCCTAGGAACACGTGGGATCTCAAAAACTACTAATAGAAGTCCAGGGAAACTCTTTGTGAGTACATCCGACGCTTCTCCTGGTAGTGCAACGAGCTGCTCGACGTTGCCAATGCTGATGTTATAGGAGCCTTCCTAGCTAGGACCATCTACGAGTCCCTGGTTCACAAGCTAGGATGCAAGAGCCCATGAACCACCAAGGAGCTCCTCGACATCGCCACCAGCGATGCCTCCGGTGAGGAGGTGGTCGAAGCGATTTTCGACCACCCCAACGGCAAGGCAAAGAGGGATGAGGACACCGGTGAAGGTGCCTCCCATCGCCCCAACAACAAGAAGAACAAGCAGCGATGAAAGGGCTTGCTCATGGCCACTGCTGACCCCAAGGGGGTCGGAAGCCCACTGAGGGTACTCCAGACCACTTTGAGAAGCTGCTTGAAGGGCCATACCCAAACCATGCCTTCCCCATCAAGCACGTATACAAAGACTACATCCTCATGAAGCGTGTAACATCCTAACAATCATTTATAATTTAGTTATTAAATTAAGCATTTGCTTAATTTTTTATGCATTATAACCAAGGTAAAATAATAATTTTGGATAATTAAAATTAATTATAAGGCTTAGAAACATGATTGATTGCATTCATGCTGAAGTACGTGATTTTGGTTGAGTGCAGGGCTAAGTTGTTTGGAGTTCAAAATTCAAACTCATTTGAATTTTGGCTTGGATTTGAAAACTAGAAATGGAAAAGGATTTTACTTTGAAAACCTCTCTCTTTCTCCTTTTCTAGCCCACCCTCTCTTTTTCTATTTCCCACGCCTAGATCCGGCCTTGGGCCGTTGGTGGCCTAGCTCCCACGCACCTTCCTTCCCTCTGCACGTGTGCACCGTGGTCTAGCTTGACACCCCATTCAGCCTAGGCAAAGGCCTACTCCGCGCCTAGCTCCTGTGTGCCTTCACTTCTCTCTAGCGACCAGGTCCCACCCGTCAGCTTCTCCCTTCAACTTTCCTTCTTTGCTGCTCCAGTGATGATGCTTCCCATCAATGGGAGCTCCCCCGCCACGCCATCGAGCCAGCCAGGGCAAGAATTCAAAATCTCGGTGATCCCATAGCTCCACCATGCCTGTTTCCCCTCCTGCTGCGCCTCGCTCGCCCTATAAAGCCACTGCCAAGTCCTCCCTCTCTCATTTTCACCCTCTGTTCACATGCGCCCACTGCTGCCCTCAATTCGCCCACTCTAGAGCTCGTTCATTGCCAAGGTCGTGCCCAGGAGCTTTGCGGTGCTTCACCGCGACCGTAGGTGCTCTCCTTTATCGTTTTCATCACAGTTTGGTCTGAATTTGAGCTCACCGACGCCCTTTTCTCTATCTAGTCCACCGCCGCACATCGTTGGACCTCTTGGAGCCTTCCTAGACACTGCTAACACCTCCATCAGAACAGTGGTATAACCCTTGTCATCCCCGCACCTTTGTTTTCATCCCTAGTGCACGGAATCGCCATATCAGCGAGTTCCGCATCTCACCGGCCATGGTGCCATCGTGGGGCCATCATCTTGACATGCTCCCCACCCTTATTTTTGTGCCCTATTGAATTCACCTTGTTCCGCTCGTCATCCCCGTGTTTTTGGTTTGGAACGACGTAGTCAAAAACGCTGTCCCGGTGTTCGTCGGCGGGCTTGGCTTATCGCCGGCCATGGCATTGGCCGCAGGAGCTGTCTTCCTCGGTGGCCCTCTGTGCCATTACACCAGCACTATTGGTGTTTAGATGGACGGCCGAGATCGCGTACCCCTTCGGGGTTATGTCACCGGTCCACCATGGACCGTGGACTTAGCGCACCGTGCCCGCGTCAGCGCTCCCACCGCACACCTGGTACACCGGGCCAACCAGTGCGCACCACGTCACGCCTAGTCAGCGGTGACGTAGTCAACCCGCGGTCAGCTGAGCGCACTTTGTGTTTTAGCCCCTGCATTTTCTAGAAATCAACCCGCGGTCCAACATCTGTTCAAAAGCATTTATTTTCTGTCCTGTTTTTATCTGTTTTAGCCCCTATACTTTTGGATAATAGTACATGCCATCCAGAACACATTAAAATTTAGATTTAATTAGTTTAAATTCAAATTTGAGTTCGGTTTATTTATAGAAATGTCATTGAAACTTGTATTATGCATAACTTTTGCATTTTAAATCCGATTAGAGTGATTCTTTCACTCATGTGTTTGTAGCAGTACATAGATTAGTTTTATAAGCCTTTCAGTCCATGTTTTTACTGTTTGTTGTACTATTCTAATAGAAGTCTATTTGTATGCATGTAATGATTGGATTGGATGCTTGATTGGTGGATTGGATCACTTATAGAGGGTGAACAAGTTGAGTTTGTTGATGAGCCAGCTGCTGATTAGTACCAAGATTAGAACTTTGAGGAAGGCAAGTGTAGCAAAGGCCCCTTATACCCATGAACTCTATAATTCATATACATGCATGTGTTTAAATTTGAATTACCTTTAGGGACTTTACCAAGATTACTATTTGTACCACATATCCTTGTTACCTATGGTTTGGGATGCATTTTGGATAGATGCTGCAGTGCTCAACATAAAATAATTATTAAACATGACTAAAGGTATTATGCAATATGTAAAAATGGAGCTTTTTAGCAACAATTAGGGGGCTAGAGTACTGGGTTGAGTGCTCTAGTGCCTCTCCATAAGGACTTAATCTAGAAGCGGCCACCTTGGAGGTCTCGTACAACCCTGAGTGTCAAATGGCTCTGACTTTAACCTGTTAACTAGATTATACTAGCTCGTCTATAGCTTTCCATACGGGCAAGAGGGGGGCACTAATTGGTATGTTTTTTCCTACTAGGGTGTGTACCGTGTCATGACCATGAGTGCCACTACTAGAGGAGGGCCACATACGGCTAGATGGATGAAACCTTAGCAGCTACTATAATAGAACCATCCAATTTATAAGAGCACAAGTACAATAGCAACCACCGAGGTAGTCAAACCATCACACTTTAGCCCATATAAATCTGGTAGTCTGTCGAGTATCACGAAGGATCTCAAATCAAACAACATACAAACCTAGATCGTACATGATTCAACATACAAGCCACATGTTACAACAAGTTCACAAATAGTTGTCATACATCGGAGTTCCAACATAGTTATTACAACATCAGTTTAATAGTAGCGGAAGCAACATAGTTTAGAATGACATCAACAGTAGTTTAGATACATAGCCAGTTTCATAGTCATCTCCAACAAAAGCATAAGGGTGAGATGATATATATAGAATGACCATGCCCATGGTCCTATTCCTCATCCACTGTAGGAGCAAAGCAGTGCTTGCAGTAGCCGTGGTACATAACATTATCTGCAATAATGGGAATAAAACTTTGAGTACAAGAAGGTACTCAGCTAGACTTACCCGTCAACAACTAAAATACTAAGACACCAAGGAGTATGCAAGGCTTTATAAGTAGAGCTGGTAGACATTATTTGCATAAATAGCATTAGTTGCCCAATATCTTTTAAACTATGAATCACCAATTATAAATCCTATCTCAGACTAGATTAGCAACAATCCTATGCCAAAGATGTTGGTACCATTAAGTCAACACAATAATAACCATATCAAGTTGAGCTCTTTCATAATCTCATAACCAACACTTCCATCAATTACTATGATGAAGCGTACTCCTGTCAAGTTCTCACTATCCAGGAGAGGGCGATTCAAATCGATTCCTACCCAGTTGGGGAATTATTCCTAACACACACCCATACTCCCCCCATTGGGGTCGCATCAGGTCACCTTTTGTACAACTCAAGTCCAAATCACAGGTAAGACCAGCGTCACACCATCAAAGATACTACCAATCTGCCAGGAAGCTCAGGACTTGAACCCACCCTTGGACTCACACCATTGGCTCTCCACACATCCTTACTGTCTCCAGGGTATGCACTTTAACTGCTCGTGTCCCTAGCCTGAGCTGAGCTACTCGGCTTCACGATCAGAACAACTTATCTAGCCAACTATGTGAGAGGCATATGTTCAACATGACAAGATGACCTCCAACGACCGGTCCTTAAATGACATAGACAAAATCACTATGATCACCACTGACATAAGACTCCGCTCGGTCTCCAATTAATCAACAACACCAAGTTATGTTCCACGATAGCACAATATAGCCAATCATGATCAAGTTATCGCCTATGGCTCACAGGTGATAGGAAATCACCCGACTTCTACCGGTCTAAGCATAGCTAAGCATAAGGAGTGTTCCTAGACTTAAATAGGATTCAAGGTAGATATTCTAGACAAGAAAGGGTAATATGTAGCAAGTGTTCCCAAACAACTCCTATCACGTAATGCATCAATACAAGTAACTTAGGTGACATTAATAAAATAGGGAGACTTATAATGCTCTGAGGCTTGCCTTTCACAAATGTGGTAGGTTGATGATCAGGGCACTCGGGAAGATGATCAGCTTCAGGCTCTCCTTCTCTGAGAATCTCTTGATGCTGCACCTCTTGGCTCTCCTCTTGTGGATCGGTGTTGAGTTCCACCAACATGTTCTCCTTGGCTGCACCTATTGCATGCATATGCATAAGTAAATTTCATGAATGCATAAGAAGGATCATGGGTGATGTGACATGGGAATGTACATGATGCTATGATAATGATGTTAAGTTGCTTAAATGATAACAATGTTAATTTTTTGTTTATTGAGTAGGTGCATAACTCTTCTCTATCCATTTCCAATATTCTTCACAAGACAAATTTCTGATCCACACCTAGCAGATACAAGTTTAAATCATAACTGTAGTTCTGCTAATCCAAATACTATGATATTAGACTTTCTAGAAAGCTTATACAATTGCCTGCAACTCTTATTTAATCACCAAAAGCTAATTCAAACTCTATCCTAACTAAAACAAGCAATCTTTCTAGCTCTATCTAGAAATTCCAAAGAACAAGCATTTTAGGAGATCAACTTCAAACAGCTATAACTCCTAAACCAATTGACCTATTGCCCTAAAATTTTGACACAAGATAGATGAAGAAGTTCCCTACAACTTTGTTATTAACCATTTTTATAGTAAACTTCATTTTGACTAGGCAAAATATCTAACAACAGAATCTATCCAGAAACCTCTAAAATCGAATTATAGAGCAATAATATTTTCACTACATATAAGCATTCAAAATTGGACAACACCAAATGTACCACCAGTTTAGGAATATCAAATACACTCAAGAAAACATAATGGTCAAGCCCAATTTATTTATTTAAATGCCTTTATTAATTTAATTAGATAATTAGGTGAAATAACAAACATATAACAAATGTGCATAGTAAATTCTTAGAAAATTACAATAGCTTCCAAGTTCTCCCAATAGGCTACTGTAAAAATTTCATAACATTTGAACATGTATAACATCCTTTACAAAAATTGCAAGCTAGCAAGGTTTATTTTAGTGAAAATAGTTAACCCTATAGAAAAGTATCAAGCAACAGATTTCATATTTTTCTTAGCTTCATTATGGTACCATAATACTGTACAAAAATTTGCATGGCAATATGTTACTTATTTTTATCCTTATGAATTTCCTCAGAAAACACTATTTATTAAAAGATAAATAGGAAGACCCTACTCCAATCAAGTTTACTACCAGTTTAGTGTTTTTCCTAGCTAGAGCATGTCAATATAAACTTAAAAAATTAGAATCAAAATTTTTGCACATACAAAACTCAAGTTATGCATTTTCAAGAAAGAAATCATTTAAAAAGCATTTATCTAGCCACATTTTATTCACCTTGAAAAATACTAGAAACAGTGCATATAATATTTTTATCAAATACTAGACTTCATGAGGAATCCAACAAAATTTGGTTCACCAAAATTGGACACTCCAAACTTGAGATATGAATTTTTGAAATAAGCATTCAAATCTGTTAAAACAATTCAGAAAATGAACTAATACGTAGACTAACAGATGGGGCCCGCTGGTTAGTGGGACCCAGACGTCAGTGACTCCAGAGCAGAGGAGGTGCTCCGACTAGTGATATCTCGCCAGCGGCAAGATCATCGGCGACGATGGTGACACCTACACGTTCCTCTCATCAAGTCGCGTCTATAGGTGTGCTCGGATAGCCCAGAAGCTCACCGGAAGTAACTCACCGGTGGCAATGGTGGACGGTGATGGTCACGCAATGGTGGGGCAATGGAATGGCTGGGCCATGGTGAGCATGGAGCTCAATGGTGCTCTGGTAATGGCGCGGGGCGGTGAAGCAAAATGCACCCTTACCCTGGCTTGGTAAGAGGGGCCAGTTGGTTAGGGTGGAAGAGGTGACAATGGCAGAGCTGTTAGCATGACCAATTAGGGAATGGTGTGGCGATGGCAGTGAGCAAGCATGGTGGAGTGATGGTAATGGCGCAGCGGTGCGGTGCTGCGCTTTGCTCTGACGTAGGTGAGAGAGAAGCAAGGCGTGAGAGTGAAGTGGAGCTAGCAGCAGAGGCGCGCGACTTATCTTTCCACGCTGGCCTAACCGGCTGGGCCAACACCAATGTACGGCCACCACGCAACATGCCTGGCCTGTCCCTAGTCGGCCACTGACGGCGGAGTGGATGTGGCCATCAGAGGCGATGAACGTGACTGACAGAGCAACTTTGCGATCATCAAACTCGCTGGAACAAATGCAAAAACTTCATTAACAAGAATTGTAGAGCTACACGAGATCTATAATATTGCTTACATGAGTTTAGTCTAGATCGGCCTAGTTTATAAACTACAGCGCATCAAACATAGGTACATTGATACTGGAATCAGAATTAACACTTAGCCAGAATTTCTAAGTGTAGCAACAACATTTCTAGGCTACTTGAGAGCTATTTTGAGCATGCTATGCACCAAATTAGACTTTGACCCAAAAATAAAAGTTGTTGCTCTAGTTAAGTACTACAACTTTGCTTAAGGGTGCACTGCCATACAAAATCTCTAGAATATAGTTCAACTTAGATCAATACACACCTTGAAAATGAAAGCCTACACTATAACCATGACTTAGAGGACAAATTGATCCAAGTCGTGAATACAAAAGTTGTTCCATATGACATTCTAAACATGTTAAAAGTACTCCTAGGGTCCCACAAATGTTTTATACATTGGTTACATGTAAACCCTAGCATATGTAAAGCATTAAGTGACAAACACATGTGATATAAGTAAACATAGAGATAGAAATTAAGATGCTTATGCTCATGAATGATCAATGATGCTAGTGCTCATGCAATGCCAATGCTAAATGCATGCTTAACACCTAGGGTGTTATAGCCTTTCCCCCCTTATAGAAATCTCATCCCGAGATTTATACGACCTACCATCTCTCGTAGAAACCCAGATAGACCTCACGTAGATAATTGTAACATCCCGGCCCAGGGCTTAACAGGATTAATAGGATACTCATACCAACAAGTTGTAACTTCTTTTCTAGAAGCCCATCTCTAAAGAACTCTGAAGAACTCTGAGGTTAAGCGTGCTTGGTCTAGAGCAATTTCAGGATGGGTGATCGATCAGGAAGTCCTTCCCGGGTGCGCATGAGTGAGGACAAAGTGCGCAGAAAAGACTTGTGTGGGTCTGTGAGGGCAGTCTATGTCCTAGCAAAGCTGCCAGATGTAAGCGGGCTCGGCCTTGTAGAGGTGGGACATTATAGACCAGGGCTTAACAGGATTAATAGGATACTCATACCAATAAGTTGCAATTTCTTTTTTGGAAGCCCATCTCTAAAGAACTCTGAGGTTAAGCGTGCTTGGTCTAGAGCAATTTTAGGATGGGTGACCGACTAGGAAGTCCTTCCTGGAGGCACACGAGTGAGGACAAAGTGCGTAGAAAAGACTTATGTGGGTTTGTGAGGACAGTCTATGTCCTAAAAAAGCTGCCAGATGTAAGCGGGCCCGGCCTTGTAGAGGCGGGACATTACAATAATCCTCTCGCTCCCACGTAGCGTCTTGCTCACTATGATTAATCCATACCACCTTGTAGAATTTAATGACTTTGCGATGAGTCACTCTTTCCATTGTTTCCAGCACTCAAATAGGTCTTTCCTCATAGGTCAAATTCGGCTGAATCTTGACACTAACGGGTTCAATAGCTTCTTCGGGCACACGAAGACATTTCTTGAGTTGGGAGACATGGAAAACATTGAATATAGCTCTCATTTCTAGAGGTAACTAGAGTTTGTAGGCTACTAGTCCTTTTTGTGCAATGATCTGATATGGACCGATATACCTAGGAGCAAGTTTTCATTTCACTCCAAACCTTTGTACTTTTTTCATTGGGGACACCTTCAGATACATATAATCTCTCATTTGGAACACAATAGGACTTCACCTTTTATCTGCATAACTCTTTTGTCTTGATTGAGCAGCTTCTATATGTTGTTGAATGATTTGAACTCGTTCTTCAGCTTCTTTGACAAAGTCAATACCATAATACCTTCTTTCACCAGGCTCAATCTAATTCAGAGGGGTCCTATACTTACGACCATATAAAGCTTCAAATGGATCCATCTTGATGCTCTCTTGATAGCTATTATTGTAGGAGAATTCAGCCAAAAGTAACCAATCCTCCTTTGAACCCTTGGAAGAAATCACACATGCTCTCAACATATCTTCCAAGATCTGATTCACACACTTAGTTTGACCTACTGTCTAGGGGTGATAAGAAGAGCTGCGAATCAATGTGGTACCTAAGTACTTGTGCAGGTGTTCCCAAAAATGATTAACAAACTAGGGTCCTCAATCTGATACAATACTCTTAGGTACTCCATGCAACCTTACAATTTGATCAATGTATAACTTGCATATTGATGAGGTCGATACTTGACATTGACAGGAATAAAATGTGCAGACTTGGTGAGATGGTCAACAATTACCCATATAGAATCATGATCCTTTTGAGTAGTTGGAAGTCCAACAATAAAATCCATACTAATGTCCTCCCATTTCCAACTTGGAATAGACAGTGGCTGAAGTAACCCTGCTAGTTTCATATGAATGGCCTTAACTCAGCAACAATTATCACATCTAGCAATGTATGCTGCAATTTCTTTCTTCATTTTTGTCCACCAAAATCGAGTTTTCAAGTCTTGGTACATCTTGCTGCTACCCGAGTGAATGGATAGCTTGGAAGAATGAGCTTCTTCTAGAATTTGGTTTCTCAACTCTCTTTCCTTTGGCACCACAAGTTGATCTTTAAACCATAGAACACCATTCTCATCCAATCAAAAATGCTTACTTTCTTCTTCTTTCATCTTTCTTTTGATATCGAATATACCCACATCGTTTTGTTGGAGCTCAATGATTTTTGACTCAAGAGAACAACTAACAGTGATATTGTGTAAGACTGCTGGATGCAATAGGTTACATCCATCTTCTAACAGAGAATTACAATGATACTTCTGGCTTAAGGCGTCTGCAACCACATTGTCTTTTCCCGGATGATAATGCACTTCCAAGTTGTAATCCTTGATCAATTCCAACCATCTACGCTGCCTCATGTTCAGCTCAGGTTGAGTGAAAATGTACTTAAGGCTTTTGTGATCCATGTAGATGTGACAAACATTACCAAGCAGGTAATGTCTCCAAATTTTTAGAGCATGGATAACTGCTGCTAGCTCTAAATTATGAGTTGCGTAATTTACTTCATGCTTTCTCAATTACCGCGAGGCATAAGCAATGACTCAGCCTTCTTGCACTAGAACACACCCTAAACCGGTACCTGATGCATCACAAAATACATCAAATGGTTTTTCAATGCCAAGTTGTGATAAAATAGGAGCAGTAGTTAACAGAGTCCACAAAGTGTGAAAAGCTGCTTCACACTCTAGTGTCCATAAAAACTTAACAAAATTGGAATCACAATTTTTGCACATACCAAACTCAAGTTATGCATTTTTCAAGATAGAAACCATTTAAAAAGCATTTATATTGCCACATTTTATTCACCTTGAAAAATACTAGAAATAGTGCATATCCCATTTTTATCAAATACTAGACTTCATGAGGAATCCAACAAAATTTGGTTCACCAAAATTGGACACTCCAAACTTGAGATATGAATTTTTGAAACAAGCAATCAAATCTGTAAAACCAATTCAAAAAATCAACTAATATGCACACTGGTAGATGGGGCCCGCTGGTCAGTGGGACCCAGACGTCAGCGACTCTAGAGTAGAGGAGGTGCTCCGACCAGTCATATCTAGCCGGTGGCAAGATCACCGGCGACGACGGTGACACCTACACTTTCCTCTCATCAAGCTGCATCGATAGGTGTGCTCGAGTGGCTCGGAAGCTCACCGGAAGTAACTCGCCAGTGGCAATGGTGGACGGTGGTGGTCGCGTGGTGGTACATCGGCGTCCTTTGACCACCATATGCTCTGGTGAGGTTCTCTATAGCTTTGTAGTAACCTATTGGAGCTAACCTAGGTGGCTAAGGTTCTGGTGATGTGACGGCGAGCTTGGTCCATGTGTGTGGATGCACGGCGACGCTCGGTGCATGGCGGTGCTCCCACTGTTCCAGTGAGATGGCAATAGGAGAGAGGTCTCCATCATGCCGATAACTATACCTTAGGTTACCCTACTAAAGACACAAGAGGGCAAATGGACATGGTCGACTAGCTCGACGGCGACGAGCTCTAGTGCCACGATGGCAATGGCGGACACGCGTAGAGCGACGAACCGTTCTGGCTCTGATACACAGTAGCGTCAACCCTCGATTTGACCTAATCTACTAGACACAAGTGGGGTGCTAGAACAAAGGAGATGGATGCATGTAGGGCAGTGGAATGGCCGGGCCATGGCGAGCATGGAGCTCAGTGGTGCTCCGATAATGGCACGGGACGATGAAGCAAAATGTGCCCTTACCCTGGCTCAGCAAGAGGGGCAAGCTGGTCAGGGTGGAAGAGGTGACAATGGTGGAGCTATTGGTGTGACTAATTGGGGAATAGTGTGGCGATGGCAGCAAGCAAGCACAGTGGAGCGACAGCAATGGCGCGGTGCTGTGCTTTGCTCTGACACGGGTGAGAGAGAAGCGAGGCGCGAGAGTGAAGTGGAGCAAGCAGCAGAGGCATGTGGCTTATCTTTTCGTGCTGGCCTGACCGGCCGGGCCAACACCGATGTATGGCCACCATGCGGCGTGCCTAGCCTATCCCTGGTTGGCCACTGATGGTGGAGTGGACACGACCATCAGAGGCGATGAATGTGACTGACAGAGCAACTTCACGATCATCAAACTCCAAATCTGTTCGCTAAATGCAAAAACTTCATTAACAAGAATAGTAGAGCTACATAAGATCTACAATATTGCTTACATGAGTTCAGTCTAGACTGGCCTAGTTTACAAACTACAACGCGTCAAACACAGGTACATTGAAACTGGAATCGCAATTAACACTTAGCCAGAATTTCTAAGTGTAGCAACAGAATTTCTAGGCTACTTGAGAGCTTTTTTTGAGCATGCTATGCACCAAATTAGACTTTGACTCAAAAATAAAAGTTGTTGCTCTAGTCAAGTACTACAACTTTGCTTAAGGGTGCACTACCATGCAAAGTCTCTAGAGTATAGTTCAACTTAGGTCAATCACACAACTTGACAATGAAAGCCTACACTATAACCATGACTTAGAGGACAAATTGGTCCAAGTCATGAATACAAAAGTTGTTCCATATGACATTCTAAACATGTTAACAGTACTCCTAGGGTCCCACAAACATTTTATACATTGGTTACATGTAAACCCTAGCATATGTAAAGCATTTAGTGACAAACACATGTGATATAAGTAAACATAGAGATAGAAATTAAGATGCTTATGCTCATGAATGATCAATGATGCTGGTGCTCATGCAAAGCCAAGCTAAATTCAAATCCTAGCATATTCTGTCTATTATCTATTGCAAAAATTATCTTATTTCAATACTCAACCTTCTCAATCTTATAGATGGCCCGCACCAAGTTGATAGCCCGCAAGCTTACCATTGCGATGCCAACAAGGAGGATGAGGTTCATGCTTGGCAAGCATGTTCCTCCACACCTAGTTGAGGCATTAAGGAACATGGCAGAGGAGCCCCAGAAGGAATAGCCTATGGAGGTGCCCATAGAGGAACCTCTAGAGGACAAGATGGAGGATGAACCTAGGGATGAGGAGACTGAAGAGGGGCCCATGGAGATAGAAGAATCGGATGAGGAGCCCATGGAGGAAGATGAACATGGGGTTAGGATGGAGCTGGTGATCCTGAAGATGGTGATGCTTCTAACAACTCTGATTCTGATGATGGGGGTAATGATGGTGGTGATGATGGAGATGGTGGAGATGATGGTGATGATAGTGGAGATGATGGTGGTGATGGTGACAGTGATGGAGGAGATGGTGGAGGTGATGGTGATGACTACCATGCCGCACTACTAGCTAAGGGGTGGACCATGGATATCCACTATGATTTGCAGGGTGATGCCTACTACCACCAAAAGCTTCTCTCCCTTATACGCCTCTACCACACCATGTGCATCGTGCAGTACTGGATAGAGCATTGGACCCACCCCGACTACACCGGCTCCTGGGAGACAGAGGTGTACATTCGCGAAGGGAGTCAGGTGCGCTACATCCACCGTGCTATCACTACATGGCTCACATGTGTAGCTGCCATCCGGGATGCTGCTCAATAAGCATTGGTGGTCAATCGTGACCGCCACTTCGACGACATCGAATGGGAGGAGGATCATTATTTTCTCCACCGTTGGAGCGGCCAGTCCACCTACAATATCACCACACCACTTGGGGAGGAGAACCATAGGCTTAGGCCTACACTGGTGAGCTTGGCCCAGACCAACACCGACTTGGACCAAACCTTGGATGAGCTAGATGCCATGGGGAAGGCATACCTGTAGCTTGCCCTTGAGAATGCTATGTTGAAGCAGCAGCAAGGTGGTCCTAATATGGAGGAGCCAAGCATTCCTACAGAGTTGCCACCAAGGAATAGGGGAGGCCATGGAGACCCCAACACTAGCACCAACATCGATCCATAGGAGGATTCCCATGAACATGAAATAAACACGCATAGTTGTGTGAGAGAGTGTTTTGTTCTTTTACTCTTCAATGGTTGAACAATTGTCATTTAAGTGGATGAATGCTTGTAATAATGGATAATGTTTGATTTGGATTTTTTCATGATTGTGGTGATTGTGGGCATGTCCACGATCACTTAGATTAAGACTAAGGTTTAAGGAATACTTTGAATAAATAGTTGGGTTTCTTTTATCTTGCTATCTTGTTCAGTTTTTCTAGAGCAGTCTGTCTTAATCAGTTCATATCTCATATTTCGGATGTCCAATAATCATGAAAAAATTTTGGAGATAAGTAGACTTTTGTATCTTTCTTTTGGCATTAGAATCACCTCAATACCTGTTATGAATTGTGAGATTCAGACGTTATAAGTTGATGTTTCTGTGCTGTCAGAAATCTAGAACAGTACTGTTTGTCACCTATTTTTGACTGATTAAACGACAGAATATGGGAATGTGTTCTAAACTAAAGTTGTATATAATTTCATAATATTTCCATAAATGTAAATTTAGCAACCAGATGATAAATATAGAGGGAGATACGTTCATTTTTCTGCACTACTGTCTGTCCAACTCACCAGAAAAGTTCAGAACAATTATCTTCTTATATACCCTATATATATATCTCTTGTCTTTGGTCTTGTGATACCTACTCTCATTAGGCCATTATCTCTTAAAGGTTATATATTTTGGACATATGATGTATATGGTACAGATGGTGGACACCAGGAGGAATAACCAGGGGGGTGAGAACCAGCTACCACCGCCGCCACCCCTGTTACCCTGGAGCAATTGATGATGATGCAAACCTAGTTATTGCAGCAGATGGCTCAGAATATGCAAAACCATGGGAATGGAAATGCACCCCCTCAAGTTAGAGACAAGAGGGGAGAGTTTCTGAAGGGTCACCCGCCTATTTTCAAACATTCCACTGACCCACTCCAAGCTGATGATTGGTTGTGTGCAACTGAGAGGCGACATCAGATTGCACAATGTGATGACAGAGAGAAAGTTTTGTATGCTTCTAGGCAGCTGTAGGGGGCTGCACTTGACTGGTGGGACCCTTTCTGTTTTGGACATAATGAAGCTAATCCCATCACTTGGCAAGAGTTTTGCAGTGCTTTCCGCTCTTATCATGTGCCTGCTAGATTGATGAAACTCAAGAAGAAGGAATTCTTGGCTCTCAAGCAAGGGAGCATGTCTATTGCTGAGTATCATGACAAGTTCATATAATTGTCATGGTACGCACCTACTGAAGTGGAGGATGATGACAAGAGGCAAGAACTATTCATGGAAGGTTTGAATGATGGCCTCTAGTACCAATTGTTATCTCATACCTTTGCTAGTTTTCAGCAACTAGTGGACAAGGCCTTGGTCATTGAGAACAAGCGTCATGAGATGAAGGACAAGAAAAGGAAGTTCCAGGGACAGCAATCAGGGAGCAACTCTTGCTTCCATGCCAATTCTCAACAGGATCATCCACAACAACACTATTAGGGCCAGTCCAGTCTAATCAACTGCAACCAGCAACCACAGCAAGCACAACAGTAGTAGCAGCAGCATAAGGCACCAGTCCAGCACCAACAGCAAACTAGCAATGCTCCTACGAAGAGCAATGTTCCCGATGCAACACAAAAGAATGGCACACTAAAGGCGCTCAATGTTGTCAATGACAACAGATGCTTCAACTATGGAGAACCAGGACATTACTCCAATAGATGCCCTAAGAAGATGGCTAATATGCAGCAGAATTATGTCCATGGAAAGGTTAATCATATGACTGCAAAGACAACTTAGGAGGCACCTGATGTGGTGATCGGTACGTTTCCGGTCAACTCAAACTTAGCTACAGTTCTTTTCGATTCTGGTGCTTCGCATTCCTTCATAGCATATACTTTCATAAAGAAGCATGGTATTCCCGTATGTGTTATGAAGAAACCCATGTTAGTAAACTCACCTGGAGGGGAAATGAAAGCAAATTGGATATGCTTAGCTGTTAGTCTCATCATAAGGGGGGTAGAATTTCAAGCCAACCTTGTAGTCATAGACTCATCTAGAATTGATGTTATCTTAGGTATGGATTGGTTGAGGTCTCGGAAGGCAGTTATAAATTGTGGGAATAGTTCTATGAATCTAACCACTCCATCTGAAGAGAAAGTTGAGTATGTAGCAACATAGTCAGCCTTAAAAATCTGTCGGGTTAATCAATTGAAGGGCACAACTATAGAGGATATATGGATAGTAAATGAGTATCCAGATGTCTTCCCTGATGAGTTACCAGGTATGCCACTTGAATGAGATATTGAGTTTATAATTGAACTTTTACCTGGAACTGCACCTATAGCTAAGAGACCCTATAGAATGGTAGTGAATGAATTGGCGAAACTTAAGAAACAAATAAGGGAACTACTAGATAAGGGTTATGTCAAACCCAGTTCTTCACCTTGGGGAGCACCAGTGTTGTTTGTAGAGAAGAAAGATGGTACACAAAGAATGTGCATAGATTACAGATCACTTAATCAGGTCACAATTAAGAACAAGTATCCACTACCAATAATCGATGACCTATTTGACCAGTTGAAAGGAGCTTGTGTATTTTCCAAGATTGACCTTTGATCTAGATACCATCAGTTGAGAATAAGACGTTCTGACATTCCCAAAACTGCTTTGGTGACCCGATATGGATTATATGAGTTCACAGTCATCTCTTTTGGTCTGACAAATGTACCTGCTTACTTCATGTATTTGATGAACAAAGTATTCATAGAGTATCTTGATAAGTTTGTCGTTGTGTTTATTGATGATATATTAGTCTACTCTAAGAATGAAGAAGAACATGAGGAACATTTGAGGCTAGTATTGCAAAAGCTTAGAGAACATCAGCTCTATGCTAAGTTTAGCAAATATGAGTTCTGGCTAAAAGAAGTATCTTTCCTTGGCCACATAATCTCTAATGGAGGAGTAGTAGTAGATCCCAAGAAGGTTAGAGATGTGTTGAGTTGGAAGCCACCTCAGGATGTTAGTGAGATTCAGAGTTTCCTTGGTATGGCTAGATACTATAGGAGATTCATCGAGGGATTCTCTAAGTTAGCAAAACCTATGACTGCCCTGTTAGAGAAGAATGCCAAATTTGTATGGTCTAAGCAATGTTAGGCTAGTTTTGATGAGTTGAAAAAGAGACTGACTTCTACCCCAGTGCTTGTCTTACCTAATCTTAACAAAAGCTTCTCTATCTATTGTGATGCCTCGCGGCAAGGTCTAGGCTACATTCTTATGCAAGAGGGTAGAGTTGTTGCCTACACATCCAGACAGCTGAGAAAACATGAGTTAAATTATCCAACTCATGATCTAGAGTTAGCAGCTATGGTACATGCTCTCAAGATTTGGCGGCATTACCTGATTGGTCACAAGTGTGAGATTTATATCGATCACAAGAGTTTGAAGTATATATTCACTTAGTTAGATCTGAATTTGAGGCAGCAAAGGTGGCTAGAGTTGATCAAGGATTATGACTTGGAGATACACTATCATCTAGGTAAAGCTAATGTTGTAGCAGATGTGTGGGGGTATGACCCCGGATACCCACAGCAGACCACATGGGCTGCACCCCCAGGAGTGGCCCAGCCCACAAGATGAAGCCTTGTGGGGCACAACTCTACTCGGTGCCTCCTGCAAGACATCTGGAAGATATCGTGAAGATACTATGAGATCTATTAGGATATGTATGATTCCAAGATTCCTGTAATCAGTTATTACTTTTCGGTTATCTCTCAGATCTAACTGACTTGTAACCCTACTCCCCGGACTATATAAGGCGGGCAGGGACCCCCTCCAAACTCACGCAATATCATACGATAGCTAATACAAACCAACAGACCACAAGAGTAGGGTATTACGTCATACTAACACCTGAACCTATCTAACCCATGTGTCTCTATTGCCTTCTTGTTCTTGATCTCACACTCCTCTGCCGATCAATCTACCTTTGTGGGATACCCCTCGGAGGACTACCGATGATATTCTGTCAACAGTTGGTGCACTAGGTAGGGGCTTGCGTGATGTTTCCCTATCGAACAAGATGGCTTTTTCCGTAGGCTCTTTGTCCCTCCCGTAGCCCAACAAGATCTTCATGGTTGGATCAATCTCATGGATCATCAATGCCAACGGAGTCGGAGAGCTCCTTGAGCCGGCTCAGATCGATTTTGCACCGATCACCCCTGCACCTATGATAGCATATCCAATCTTAGAACTGCCTCTGAGGTTGCCTTCATTGATGACTCGCCGCTCGCTTCCTCACTACTAGATGAGGCAGATTAACAATGACAATCTGATCGCATCTTTCGATCGGGTTGGTCTGAAGCTCGCCGATTGCCTCTCCATCGCCGAATTGGCTTTAGACACTCTGGTCCAACACCGACCACCCACCAATCCAGATCTATCGTAGGCTGCTCAGAAGACTCTAGGAGTTGTGGCTCTACCCTTTGGGCTCACCAACACCGCCACCACCTTCCAAGATGCCCTAAGGGGCAAATTCACCAACCAGGTGGGAGACATCCATCCTCTCACTGACCAGCCTTCGTCAGCTGTCAACATGCTCCATGTCATCCAATGCTCTAGAGCGTCCCTCTAGACCATCCTGGAGGAGAATCTAGACTCCGAGTCCTAAGGCTCTATGGAGACCCTCGCTGAAACCTTCATCGGGCAACTTCCTCTCCCTCCTTTCTAGGGTGGCATGATCTTCAACGTCAGCGTCGACTGCACCCTCCGAACGGCGAGACCGAGGAGGAATGCGCCGCTCATGAGAACCAGAACATCAACCGTGCACAACACCGAGCAAACGAGAATGTCTTTGCAAGGGCCAAGAAGCAGCTCGACTCGTAAGGAGTACCACTCGAACGCAACCTCAACGAAGAGTTTCTCCATGTTGACGGCCACGACATCTTCAAGACTCCAACCGCCAATCTAGCAGTGGCCGCCAACGAGCTCGTCCGCCTCCCGTAGAAGCTCGAGCTTGCCAAGGTCACCGCCATGCTTAAAGCGGCGCACTACCAGGTCAATGAGATCTGCCAGGATCAGAGACCTTCATACTCCACCACTTCGATTCACCGATCAGTCACCACAAGAACCGATCACCACCAAAGTTGCTTCATCAACCAGCACCGTGATGATAGGCAACCCCTCTAGGGTGGAGCTAGGGGCAACCGCGCCGAACATCATCGCCAACATGACTAGGAGGTCGACTAGGATGTCCGGGTGCACCTAAACAATCTTTGAGATGCATGATGATGTATAGACGAACGCTACTTCGGTCACCATGAAGACGAAGTACGCTGCTGCTAGGAGTACGAGCAAGAGTACGGTAACCTGGACTTAGCTCTCGAGCCACTCACTAGTGGCAACGCTGCAGACGATCGTGCCAACAACCCTAAGGCCCCCCAGCATTCACAAGGGCGCTCCAAACACTTTAGTGGCCCCATGGTTTCAAAATCACTAGGGTCGAGCCCTATGAGGGGAGGATGAATCCAACACAGTGGTTACAGGCTTATGCCACTGCTGTTCGCGCCACCAGAGGAGACACCAGTGTCATGGCAAACTATCTTCCCGTCATGCTCGTGCCAACCGTCATGAACTGGTTCACTAGCCTTGCCCCATACTCCATTGGATCCTAGGAAGAGCTAAAAAAGTCTTCACCAACAATTATATGGCTACGTGTACGTGACCGGGAACCAAGCATGATCTCAACTGCATCAACCAGAAGCCATCTGAGCTCCTCCGTATCTACATCCGACGCTTTTCCAAGATGAGGAATTCTATTCCAAACATCACGGAAGCCAAGGTCATCACTGCCTTCATCCGAGGGTTCCATCACCGTGAGCTTTGCTCCAAGTTCAACTGCAAGCCGCCCACTGGGATCGGCAAGATGATCACAACCACCAACCAGTACGCCGATGCCGAGGAAGCTGAGGTGTGTTTCAATGAGGATGTGGGCACTCATCATCCAACATGCCGCTACGATGACCGCCCCGACGACCACCGTCACAACGACCGCCACCATGACGACTACAATTACCATCATGACAGCAGCCGTGATCGGATAGAAGGACCCAAGACTGGTCAAAATAGCCGCCGCTGGCCAGACCACATCGTCGCTGCCATCAATGAACCTCGCGCCAAGTGCAACTACGACAAGTAGTACAAGAAGATCCTCGATGGCCCGTGCCCCCACCATAAGAACGCCAAGCATAAGATGAAGAACTACCTTGGTTTGGCTAAGGAGTTCTAGGACAAAAAGCTAGACGATGACACCAACGATGGAGCTGGAGGTCGCCAACCACCTGGGGCCAATGACAATGCTTTCTAGGACCACAACAAGGTGGTCGCCACCATCTTTGGGGGCCTCACCTCCACCGAGAGCAGAAGAGAATAGAAGCTCGCCGCACGTCGAGTGCTCGCCGTCACTACGGAAGACGCCACCGCCAACCCTAGCTATCACCCATGGTCTGAGGTCCCATCACCTTTAGCAGGGCTAACTAGTGGGCGGACATTCCCTACACAGGGTGTTTCTCCCTCGTCCTCGATGCAACCATTCAGAAGGTGCTTTTTAGAAAAGTGCTCGTCGATGGTGGGAGCGCTCTGAATCTCCTCTTCGTCGGAGCCCTAAAGGAGCTAGGCCTCGGATTAGCAGATCTCACACCCTCTAACTCCTCCTTTTTGGGTGTGGTACCTGGTAGGGCCTCCAAACCACTTGGTGAGATCACCCTACCAGTACAGTTTGGCACAGCAAGCAACTACCACGTCGAGCACATCAACTTCTACATCACCGATTTCAACACCGCCTACCACACCATACTTGGTCGGCTAGCTCTAGCCAAGTTCATGGTTGTACCACACTACATGTATCTAGTGCTAAAGATGCCTTCGCCTGTAGGAGTTCTGGCCCTACGGGCCAACCTCTCCATCGCCTACGCCTACGAGACAGAGAGTCTCAACCTCACCAAAGCTACTGACCTCTCTATCTAGATGGCCAGCGTGGTCACCGAAGCCAAGACATTGCTCATCGACGACATGGAGATCCTAGAGCTGGAGCCTCCCCATGCCTCCGCCAAGTCCAAGGAAATAAAGGAGGTCAGTCTCAGCTTCGACGACCCCTCCAAGACCATGAAGATTGGGGCTCACCTTGACCCCAAATAGGAAAGCATGCTTGTCTCCTTCCTACGTGCCAACGTCGATGTGTGTGCTTGGAAACCTGCAGACATGCTGGGGGTACCATGGGAGAAGATCGAGCACTCCTTGAATGTCTCGCCGACCGCCAAACTGATCAAGCAGAAACTCCACCGATTCACGCCAGACAAGAAGGAGGCTATTAGGGTAGAAATAAAATGGCTCTTAGATGCCAGATTTATAAAAGAAGTGTATCATCCTGAGTGGTTAGCAAACTCTGTTCTCATTTGAAAAAAGAATAAAGAATGGAGAATGTGTGTTGATTACACTGATCTTAACAAACATTGCCCTAAAGACCCCTTTGGTTTGCCTCGGATAGACGAGGTTGTAGACTCCACTGCTGGCTACGAACTGCTCTCCTTCCTTGACTGTTACTCCGGCTATAACCAAATCTCCCTCAAGGAAGAATATCAGATCAAGACGTCGTTCATCACGCCCTTCGGTGCGTATTGCTACACCACCATGTCCTTTGGACTCAAGAACACTGGGGTGACTTATCAAAGGGCTATCTAGATGTGCCTCGATCAATAGATTGGTTGGAATGTTGAAGCTTACATCAATGATGTGGTCGTCAAGTCCAAGACCGCCGATGATCTTATCACCGATCTCAAAGAAATGTTCGCCAACCTAAAAAGGTACTGATGGAAGCTGGACCCTTCAAAGTGCATCTTTGGAGTTCCATCTGGTATACTCTTAGGCTATGTTATTAGCGCACGAGGCATTGAGCCCAATCCTGACAAGGTCTCCGCCATCACCAATATGAAACGGCCAACATGCATCAAGGATATATAGTAGCTTATAGGTTGCATGGTTGCTTTAAGACACTTCATATCGCGCCTCGGCAAAAAAGGGCTACCATTATTCAAAGAGTCTGAGTGACTCTAGAGAGGTCCAAATCCCCTAGAGTCACGACCGGATGCGGCTGATCCCAACTGACCGAATGTAGCCAGAGTCCAGTCGATCCTGTCTTTGTCTTCTCTTGACTGGACGTAGGATCACCTTCTGACCGGATGTAGGGAGAACACTGTTCTAGCATCCGGTCACTCCTTTGCAGCAATGGTTCACCTCCTATGAACTGACCAGACGTAGGGGAGCAGAGTCCGGTCCAGCGTCCGGTCACTCTTCTTCAGCAAATTTTCAAAGTCCTTCGTGCTGCCTGTTCCCAATTAAGTCCCAACTCCAATAAGATCCAAATAAACACCAATTGGGACTGATGTGAGTGACCTCTCTCAAACCCTCAATTTTTTTCAAAATATTTTGCCTTAGGCTATAATTCTTTTTAAGAAAATAGGCAATAAAAGGATGATTGAAGAGAAATGACAAAACAACATTCATGCATATGCAATGCAATACTTGAAAGTAATTCTAGTAGCTTGTCAAGTTTGATCCAAGGTTAAGCTTCTTCACACGCTTTCTGGCGGTTATCTTAACCATGTTAGACAAGCCCTAAGTGCATTACCATAAAGTAAACATATTGTATATCACAATGCAATGCAAGGGACAACACAAGCTCATTTTCTAGTGAAGTTGCTAAAATCAAGCACATTGAGCTCATTCCTCAACCGACAAAATGTTGCCTCATCTAGCGGTTTAGTGAAGATATCCGCCAATTGATCCTCGATCCTTACACCTTCTAATGAAATATCATTCTTAGCAACATGATCTCTAAGAAAGTGATGGCGGATATCTATGTGCTTGGTGCGAGAGTGTTGAACTGGATTATTAGTAAGGTTTACCGCACTTTCATTGTCATACAAAAGAGGTACTTTTTCTAGAACTACACCATAGTCTAGCAAAGTTTGCTTCATGTAAAGTATTTGTGCACAACAAGCACCCATGGCAATGTATTCTGCTTCGGCGGTGGACAAAGCCACACTATTTTGTTTCTTGGAGGACCAAGACACAAGTGATCTACCAAGCAAATGGCACCCTCTGGATGTGCTTTTTCTATCAACTTTGCCACAAGCATAATCCAAATCGGAATAGCCAACTAATTCAAATCTAGCTCCTTTGGGATACCAAAGGCCAATACTTGGTGTGTGCTTAAGATACCTAAGGATTCTTTTAACGGCAATCAAATGAGTTTCCTTAGGATTAGCTTGAAATCTAGCATACATACACACACTAAACTTGATGTCAGGCCTAGATGCGGTTAAATATAACAAGCTACCAATCATAGAGCGATAGAGAGTTTGTTCAACCGTGTTACCTCCCTCATCTAGGTCGAGATGTCCATTAGTTGGCATTGGTGTCTTGATTGGCTTACATTCATCCATTTTGAATCTCTTGAGAAGATCATTAGTATATTTCTCTTGAGAGATGAAAATCTCTTCTCTCATTTGCTTGACTTGAAAACCAAGAAAGAATGTAAGCTCTCCAATCATTGACTTCTCGAACTCCTTCCATGTCAATTCACCAAACTCTTTGCAAGAATCTTCATTTAATGATCCAAAGATGATATCATCAACATATACTTGACAAATGAAGATATATCCATCAAGCTTCTTGGTGAATAGTGTGGTGTCGACCTTCCTAATGGTGAAGCCCTTCTCAATGAGGAAATCCTGAAGGCGTTCATACCATGCTCTTGGGGCTTGCTTAAGCCCATATAGCGCCTTGGACAACCTATAAACATGATTAGGATATCTAGGGTCTTCAAACCTGGGAGGTTGATCAACATAGACTAGTTCATTTATAAAGCCATTTAAAAATGCACTTTTGACATCCATTTGATATAGTTTTATTTCATGATGTGATGCATATGCAAGGAGGATACGAATGGCTTCTAGTCTTGCAACCGGTGCAAAGGTCTCTCCAAAATCCAACCCTTCAACTTGAGAGAACCCCTTTGCAACTAGTCTTGCCTTGTTCCTCACAACAATGACTTGATCATCTTGCTTGTTGCGGAACACCCACTTTGTTCCAATGACTCTTGCACCTTGTGGTTGCTCTTTAAGAGTGCAAACTTCATTGCGGGTGAAGTTGTTCAACTCTTCATGCATGGCATTTATCCAATCCAAATCTTGAAGAGCTTCTTCTATCTTAGTAGGCTCAAAGCAAGAGACAAAAGAGTGATGCTCAATAAACAAAGCAAGCTTTTGAGAGCGAGTCATTACTCCCTTTGATGGACTCCCTATGATGAGATCTTGTGGATGAGCTTGTAGTAGAGGTGAATTTCTTCTATCAACCACTTGAGGGGGAGGTTGTGGAGCATCAACATCATGTGCTTGTGTCACCATTTGCTCATGGGAGACATGAGTGTCTTCATTTTCTACTCTCCCATCTTTATCACCATCTTGTGGCACATTTGATGAAGAAGGTGTATTAATCACTTGCACATCATCTTTATCATCATTAGACTTGATGTCTCCAACCGAAATGTTCTTCATAGCCTCCCTCAATGGTTCATCACCTCACAAACCTAGGTCTACCAACCATAGTAGCCTTAGGTCACCATTGGTATAACTCAGGTACACATTTCGTGGGTTCGATCAACGCCGCACAATCAGGGATTCTATAGGTTGCTAGGACGATCAGGACTACCCTACCCTTGGGCTCACGTCTAGCTCCTAGCACATCCTTACTACCTCCAGTGTGTGCACTCTTATAGAACAAGGCCCGGCCTAAGTTGAGCTACTTGGCTTCACAGTCGGAACGAGTTATCCGGCCAGCTAAGTGAGAGGCATGCGTTCAATCTCGACAGAAGTGCCAACAACGGTATGATCCTTAATTGACACGGATAGGACCAATATAGCCAACCCAACACTATTGCATATAAGTTCCTGCCCGGTCTCCACCTAATAACACCCCATGGTTATTTTCTACGATAACAATATATAGCCAACCATGCTCTGGTATCCACCTATATCTAGCAGGTGACAGGAAATCACCCAACTTCTACCGGTCTAAGCATGGCTAAGCATATGTTTGTTCCTAGACCTACATAGGGTTTAAGGTATATTTTTGGACAAGGTAGTTCTATGCATCAAGTGTTTCCAATCAACTCTGATAACCTAATGCATCAAACTTAAAGGACTCGAGTGATATTTTATAAAACATAGGAGGCTTATAATGCTCCAGGGCTTGCCTTTCAGGAACAAAGTGGGTTGGTGGTCAGGGCACTCTAGAAGTTCATCAGTGGCTGGCTCCTCTTCTTCGGGAGCTGCGGTTTAGGGTGTCCCATGATTGTCCTCTGCCTCATCTTTGAATTCTAGTAGGGTTACTCCTTCAGGCGATCCTATATGCATAAGCGTAAAATAAGATACAAGAATGCACAGGTAATGATATGGATGATATGATATGATGCATAAACATAAATATCCTTAACAACAAGGTATTAGGGTGATAACAATATTAACTCTCTTTTAATGAGTAGGTGCATATCTCTTCTCTAGTAATTAAACAAACACCTATTTAAACATTTATGGGCTGCAAGACATCAACCACATATTTTTAACCATAACTAGAGTTATACACATCCAAACACTATAATCTTGGACTTTATGGAAAGCTTATAAAATGGTCTACAACTTTATTTTTATCATCTTAAGGTGATTCAATAGATATCTAGGTTAAACAATTCAATTTTTCAGATCTATACAGAGAACAAGCAAATATGACAGCAGATTTCTAACAGCTATAACTCTTACACCATTAGTCCTATGACCATGAAATTTTAAGACAGGCAAGATGAGTAAGTTACCTACAACTTTTCTATTAAAATGTTTCACAGAAGAGGTCATTATAATCATGAATTTGTCAACACAATAGAAACTACTCATGCAGACTTCTAGTTGAATTATAAAGCAATAATTAACTAGCTGCCTACAACCAATTAACTTTGAGCATAACTACCAATATCAACAGATCATATGTATCACAAGCACCACAAAAAATATCATGGTTAAGCCCAACTAATTTATTTATATACATGTATTAATTTTCTTATATAATAGGGTGATTTAGAAGATAAATACTTCTAGTGCACAATAAATTCTGTGAAAATTATAGTAGATTATATATGTCCTGAAAAGTCTACTACACAAATTTCATGTCAATTTGATAAGTATAGCCATCTCTACAAAAATGAAAAATTGCGTAGGCTTATTTTACCAAAAATAGTTTAGCCTAGTGAAAAGTGTCAAACAATAGATTTCATATTTTCTTTACTTTCATCCTAGTATAAGAACACCATATAAAAATTTGCATGATCATAAGTTATGTATTTTTTACCCCAATTATTTTCACTAGAAACTAGCAATTATTTAAGATTAAATAGGAAGACCATATTCCAACTATGCATACTATAGGTTTAGTATTTTTCCTAGCTAGAGCATGTCAACACAAGACTAAAAAAATTTGGGTCACAATTTTAGCACCTCTCTAGCTCAAGTTATGCATTTTACAAGATAGAAACTATTTTAAAAGCACTTTACTAGCTTAATTTAATTCTCCTAGAAAAATATCCCAAACAGTAGGTTACATATTTTTATCAAATACTATACTTCAAGATGAATCCAGCAAAATTTGGTTCACCCAAATTGGACAATCCTAGCTCAAGATATCAATTTTTGAAGTTTACATTCAAATCTAGGAAAATAAACCAAGATATTTATTTCCACTCTAACTGACATCTAGGCCCCACAGTCAACGGGTCCCACCCGACAGTGAGACCAGCGTAGAGCACGGACTTTGATCGGCAAGAACTCACCATCGGCGGGGTCACCGGTGATGAGGTCTTCACCGTCGTGCTCCCCAGGACACCCCGCGTCGAATGGTACCCATGGTTAGCTTGGCGGTTCATCGGAGCGACCTCGCTTGCGAGCATGGCGGCTCGGTAGCGATGCATGGCAGTGGACTCACTATCTTCGATGAAGATGTGACCAAGCAAGCATGACTATGGCTTCTACAAACCCTAGCGGAGCTCTATGGTGTGGATCAAGCCATCGTGAAGCGGCAGTGAGCTCCGGCCACGTGCATGGTGGCGCTTGCCGTTCTGATGAGACGATGGTTGGTGATGGGTCTCCATCTTTGGTGATGCTACTAGGGTTCAAGAACATGTGCAAACACTCTCTATAGGGGGACGACATGGTCTAGTTGGTGCCAGACACGGTGAGCTTGAGCTCACAGCCATGGCGGGTGCGCGTGGTGCGGTCGCACGTTCCCACACGACGACGACGATAGTGGTTAAACCAACTACAACATGAGCTATTGGGACCTAAGATGATGACGGACCAGGGGAGAAAGAGATAATAGGAGGAGCGGATAGGGCTGGCTATGGTGAGCTCAGAGCTCAGCGGCGCTCTGTGGCCATGGCGGCGATGGTGATGTGAAATGTCGCATTACCTAGGCTTGAACAGTGGCAATGGCGGGTTGGGGAGGTAGAGCGGCTCACATTGAAGCTATGCACATGATGGATTGGATGGAGGTGTGGTGGTGGTGACATGCGAGTGCGGTGGAGGTGTACGGCGGCGACAACGAGCACGGCTCCGCTCGGCGAGCTAGCGAGAGGAAGAGAGCAAAGTGAGAGAGTGAGGATGAGTGAGTGCAGTGGCTTCGCCTCCCTTTTCTCCCCCTGCTGGCCTGATCGGCTAGGCCGATGTTAGCGAGCGGCCGCCACGCGGTGAGCATGGCCTAGCGTCGGTCGGCCACGACACTCTCGGCTGTCTGATTCAAATCGGCCGTCAGGCCGACTGACAATCCATCTTCGTACCACTTTTACTCCTAATCCATGCAAAATTAACAAAAATTCCATTACTAAGAATTGTAGAGCTACACATGATCTCTAACTTTGCTTAAATGAGCTTGGTCTAATTCAAGCTGGTTTTCAAATTGCAAAGCTTCAAAGTATGGTACATGAAATTGTAAATCAGTTCTTAGACAGAAAATTTCCAGTCTGAAAACAACATCTGATTGCTAATTTGGTGTTGTTTTTGACTATGTTAGGCACTGAATTAGCTCATGACCCTTAAATAAAGTTTGTTACCCATAAGATAAGCTACAACTTTTATTGAGGGTGCACTGTCATGCAAACACTCTAAGATACTATTCAACTTTGGTCAAACTAGCATCACGAAAAATGACATTTTGAGTAAACTAGGACTTATAAGCAAAATTGGCCCATGTCATGAATACAAACATTATTTCATTTACCATCCTAGATATGTCTAAGGTGTTTTTGTGACCTCACAACCATCTCTTGCATTGGTCACATATTATCACAAGCATATGCATGTATACAATCAACATCACATGTGATAACATATAAAGAATGAGATGAAATTTCATATGCTCATGCTTATGAATAAATGGATGATGCTTGTCCTCATGAAATGCAAGTGCCAAATGCATGCTTAACACTAGGGTGCTACAAGCTTAGTTGTACGTAGAGCAAAGGAACACTACGTCCATCGATAGGGCTCTGTTCCTGCATCGCGCTCACGCCGCCACCTAGGATCCACTTCGATGATCTGGTGCACTTTGGGACACATCCACCATGTTCGGGTAGGCTCGTTCCAGGGACGTGGAATGCCGCGGTGACCCGCATTTCATGTGACTCTAGTACGTGTGTGCATCTTCTTGTTCTGTTTAATTATTAGTAGGTAATTGAATTTTGGTGATTGATTATACGTAACTCCTGTAGATATATTATTAGGTAAGAAATATTTGTCTAGGCCTTAGAAAAAAGAAAACTGAGAAAATTGGAAGATCAATTTATCTAGTTATCTACCACTGAATACAAGTATATTTTTTTCTTTCTTAGTTTGTCTACTCAATTTATATTGAATACTGTATTTCAATTTGATTGAAAAATAAAAACTAAAATTAGAAATATGGATGCAAGATGCGAATACACTACTTGAATTTAGTTTTGTGTGTATCGTAGCATGATCTTAGCAATTTCAGTTCAATTACAAAATCAATTAGAAATTTTATGTTCATCTTATTCGTTTTTGTGTGTGATTTTCAGGCGTTCGAAATAGTATGTCACATTAGGGTAGTAGTTGGATGCGGTTGGATAAGGCAACTACGGAGTGGCAACAAAGATTAACTGATTATCTTTATAGCACCTTTGGAGGCAGCCGTGAAAAAGGAACGGCACCATATCCATGTTTAGCATGTCGTTCCATGTCATATAGAAAACGGTCGGAGGTTCTAAAGCATTTGCTTCGGAAAGGTTTTGATGAAAGCTTCATCCAAGAGCAAGAAAGTATATGTGAAGGTTCAACTATTCATGTCGATGATGATGGTGATACAAGTGACAGGGATGGTTCTAAACACTTGATAAAATCATTGATCAGAGGTGTTATACATGGAGAAATCAATGAGGAACAGCCAAATGAGAAGGCAAAGAAATTCTTTCAATTGTTACCAGAGGCGAAGAAGGAGTTGTTTCCAGGCTGCACGAAAGCTACCAAGGTGTCTTTCATTGTCAAAATGTTTCAACTTAAGTGCATGTTTGGTTGTAGTAATGCAATGCTTGCTTGGAGTTTGTACTTCATCTGTTCTTGCTTATTCTTCCTAATGGGCACTGTCTCCCAGACAGTTTGGAGAAAATACACAAGGTTGTTAGAGATCTTGGTCTAAATTATGAAAAGATAGACGCATGTTATAATGATTGTGTGTTATTTAGAGAGGCTTATGCGGACCTAGATAATTGCCCAAAATGTGGTGAGTCAAGGTGGAAGGAGTCTGAAAATGCAGAGGCTATTGGCAGTAGTTCTAGATCAAAGAAGCATGCTCCACGTAAAATTCTACGGTACTTCCCACTAACTCCACTGCTCCAAAGATTATATATGTCAGAGACTAGAGCATCATATATGCATTGACATAAGGAAGAATTGGTGGATGATGGGAAAATGCGACATCCGGCGAACTCCTTGGCATGGAAGCATGTGGATAAAACATATGAATGGTTTGCACTAGATCCTCATAATGTCAGGCTTGGTCTACCATCTGATGGATTCAATCCATTTGGTATGTTGAACATTTCATACAGTTGTTGGCTTGTGATCTTAATTCCTTACAACCTTCCTCCATGGCTGTATTTGAAACAATAATATTGGATGATGTCGATGATGATACCTAGAGTGAGATCTCCTAGTGTTAGCATTGATGTATATTTGCAGCCTCTAATTGATGAGCTTAAAGTTCTCTAGGAAGAGGGTGTCCAAACCTAGGATGCAAAGGCAGAGAAGAATTTGAATTTGCATGCACTTGTAAGTGGACAAGTAATGACTTTCCTACGTATGTGATGCTTTCTGGATGGAGTACGAACGGAAAGTTTGCATGTCCATTCTGCCATAAGGATACCGACTACTTATGGTTGAAGTATGGGAACAAGCATTGCTACATGGGGCATCACCGCTTTTTGCCTTCAGACCACAAGTAGCGCAGAAACAACGTCTGCTTCAATAATAAGACAGAAAATAGGGAGTCTCCAGAACCACTGACTGGAAAACAAGTGTTGCAACACTATGAAAGTTTTGAGCAAGTCAACTTTGGTCCTAAGTCAAGAAAAAGGAAGCAATGTGACGAAGAAAAAAGATGGCACAACTGGAGGAAGAAGAGTATTTTTTTCTAGCTTCCTTACTGGAAAAATTTTCTTATTAGGCACAATTTGGATGTGATGCATATTGAGAAAAAGATATATGAGAGCATATTGGGCACTTTGCTAGACATAGAAGGTAAAGGTAAGGATAATGAGAAAGCTCGGCTTGACATGCAGCATCTTGGGATAAGGAAGGATCAACATCCAGTGCTCGAGAATGGTAAGTACATCTTGCCACCTGCTTTGCACTCTTTAGAGAAAGAGGACAAGAAACTCTTATGCAAATTTCTACATGAAATTAAGTTGCCTGATGGGTACGCTTCCAATATCAAGAGATGTGTGGATGAAAATCGGTGTCACTTACCTAGACTAAAAACTCATGATTACCATATTATATTCTAGAAACTTTTACCATTAGTAGTACGCAACATTCTGCCTCTAGAAGTTGTTGTCCCATTGATTGACTTGAGTAGGTTCTTCACTTCACTATGTTCAAAGGAGCTAGACGAAAAGGATATTGCTACCATGAGTGCTTCAATTAGGGAGACTCTTTATCGGCTTGAGATGATTTCCCACCTGCATTTTTTGATATCATGGTACATTTGCTAGTTCATCTACCTAAAGAGGCTTCACTTGGTGGACCTATATGCTATAGATGGATGTATTCTATTGAGAGATATTTGCGTACGCTAAAAGGTTATGTGATGAACAAAGCACACCCTGAAGGATCAATAGCAGAGGGATATATCACCGAAGAGTGCATGACATTTTGTTCTTAGTTCTTCGAAGATGTGCCGACTCGCCCAGAGCGTCATGAAAGCGATGCAGTGTCTAAACCACCATCTGGTCTAAGCGTTTTTGGTAGCCTTGACTACAGTAGGAAAGGTTTTAGCATGGAGAAGTTGAAGGACACTGAGATGCGGACCATGAGGCAATACATACTAACAAATTGTGATGAGTTTGCTACATTGGCTGAGTGAGTTAAAATTAACATTTCAGCATGTTATTTTTTGTTTACATGATATATTACTAATTCTTTGCATTTTGTTCTTTCTACACACTATAGTGAACATAAGGATTTACTCAAGAAATATGATCCACATAATGTTGAGAGAAGACACAAGGAGCAATTTGTTCGCTAGTTTGAGGACAAAGTGAGTTACCAGAAGTTTTTTTTGTTCATCTTATGATCCACGTGATGAAAGCAGTTTCAAAAAATTATTTTTGTCAGCTTATAATATTTTGTTTAATCTAACTGCAGACCAAAAAAGACTATGACCAAGGGAAAGCAAGTGAGTTGATGTACGCCCTTTCTAAAGGACCAGATCCTCGTGCTCATGTATTCAATAGATGTGTCATCAACGGTTTTCTATTTCGGACAAGGCCTCTGAGTGCTTTTCCTAGTCGGAAGAGGCAGACACAGCTTTTGAGCAGCTTAAGTTGTTCCTAACAAAGCCTTCGATCATGACGACGCCACGGCCAGACGAAACTCTCCTGATCTATATCGCCGCTACTTCTCGCATCATCAGCACAGCAATTGTGGTTGAACGTGAGGAGGCCGGGCACACCTATAAGGTGCAACATCCAGAATATTTCATCAATGAGGTTATTAACGAGCCCAAGACGCCGTTCTGATTACGTCGCGCAAACTCCGCCACTACTTCGAGTATTACAAGATCATCGTGGTCACCGAGTTCCCTCTAGGGGACATTCTCCACAACAAAGAGGCCAATGGCCGTATCATCAAGTGGGCTATCGAGCTTGGCACTTACTCCATTGAATTTAGAAGCAGGCCTACCATCAAGTCTCAGGCGCGTGCTAATTTCATCGCTGAGTGGACCGAGATCCAAGAGCCCATCACTGCCACCTGCCCCGAGCACTAGGTGATGTACTTCGATGGTGCCCTTAACATCAACGGTGCTAGTGCAGGCATTCAGTTCATTACGCCGACCAAGGATAAGCTCCGATACGTTCTCCGGATGTACTTTCCGGCCTCCAACAACGCCGTTGAATATGAAGCATGTCTCCATGAACTTCATATAGCCGTTGAGCTCGGTGTCAAATGCCTCATGGTATACAGGGACCCGCGCTGGTCATCAACCAGCTTAACAAAGACTGGTCTTACTCTAGTGAGAAGATGGATGCATATTACACCGAAATCAGGAAGCTTGAAAGGAAATTCTACGGTATCGAGTACCACCACGTGGTACGTGATCAAAATCAGCTCACCGATCACCTATCCAAGTTAGGCTCCTCTCGCGCCACGATTCTACTAGGGGTCTTTGTTCAAGATCTTCTAGCGCCTTGCATTAAGTAAGATAAGGAAATTTAGGAAGTTCCTCCCGCCGAGCAGTTGTTACTTACGATACTTTTGTTGGGCGCCGATTGGAGGAAACAGTTCATCAAGTACCTCTCCAATGACAAAGTACCCACTAATAAGACTAAAACTGAACACCTAATTCATCAAAGCAAGCATTACGTGCTGGTGGATGGCAACTTGATGAGAAAAAGTGCCAAGGAAGGGATACTACAAAATGCATCACCCAAGAAAACGGAGTGAAGCTACTTCTCAAAATTCACTCTGGTTCCTACTGCAACCACGCGGCCTCGAGAACATTGGTCAGCAAGGCTTTTTGAGTTGGTTTCTACTGGCCCATGGCCATCTCCGATGCAGAAGACCTCGTCCGACGTTGTGAAGGATGCCAATTTTTCACCAAGCAAATACACATGCCAGCACAAGAGCTGTAGACCATCCTAGCTTCCTAGCCCTTCGCATGCTGGGGACTGGATATGATTGGGCCTTTCAAGCTAGCACCAGGTGGTTTCTGGTACGTATACATCGCCATTGACAAGTTCTCCAAGTGGATCGAGTATGAACCGCTCATCTCGGCTACTGTAAAGAAAGCAGTCGAGCTCTTCGAAGACATCATCCATAGATTCAGTCTTCTAAACAACATCATCACCGACCTTAGAACTACATTTACTGGCCATCACTTTTGGGACTTCTGCAAAGACCGGTGCATCTCTATCAAGTACGTCTCTGTTGCCCATCCTAGAGCCAACGGCCAGGTTGAATGGGCGAATGGCATGATCCTTGATGCTCTCAAAAAGAGGCTATATCAGAAAGAAGAAAAGCATCCGGGAAGATGGCTCAAGGAGCTACCAGCTGTAGTCTAGGGACTGCGCACTCAAGCCAGTCACAGCACTGGTGTGTCTCCATATTTCTTGGTCTACAGCTCATAAGTCATACTACCAGCGGATATTGCCTTTCGAGCACCTTGGGTTGAAAATTATGATGAAGACCAAGCCGTAGCTGTTTGGACAGAGGACGTCGACAGGGCCAAGGAAGAACGCCCAATCACTTGCATCCGCACAGCCAAATATCTAGAAGGCCTACAGAGGTACTACAACCGCAACATCAAAGGTCGTTCATTTGCTGTCGGCGACCTCGTTCTTCGTAGAAAACAAAAAATGAAGGGATGCATAAGCTCTCCTCCCCCTAGGAAGGGCCTTATGTGGTCAAAGAGGTCACTCGACCAGGGTCTTATCGCCTATGTGACTTAGGCGGAATCGATGTCCCCAACTCATGCCACATCGAGCACCTCATACGTTTCTATCCTTGAAACACCCTAGATATGTACTCTCCACTTTATGATGAATAAAGTTTTGGTCTCCATAACTTGTCTCCACTTTTTCTCCATTGTGGTTTAATCTTTGCTTACGATCGCCGAGCTCTATGCTACTCCATAACGAACTCCAATACAAAATCGCCATAATAGCGCCGAACACATTTTCTCCAAGTTGCCGAACACGTTTTCTCCAAGTCGCCGAACACGTTTTCTCTAAATTGCCGAACATGTTTTCTCCAAATCTCCGAACACGTTTTCTCCAAATCGCTGAACACATTTTCTCCAAATCTTCGAACATGTTTTCTCCAAATCGCCGAACATGTTTTCTCCAAGTCGCCAAACATGTTTCTCCAAATTGGCGAACATTTTGCTCCAAATCTCTAAGATATTTCGCCGATCAGCGAGCAACACACGTTCTTTTCTGTTCTCTTTGGAGAAGACCTAGTCTCTGATATCTCCCTACACGTGTCATGGGCTCCGCGCTCTACGATATGAGTGGTTGGCTGCAGTTCCGTGGTTATGCCTGTTCCTCCTATACGTCCATGGGCTCCGCGCTGGACGTTATGGACTATGGGCTAGCCAAGGCCAAGGGCTCAACATAGAACTAATTGCTCAAACACCACTTATATTAGGTATATCTCCAAGTTATTTCGACAACTGCCGAGCAGCACACGTTCTGCTCTATTCTCTATGGAGAAGACCCAGTCTCTGATTTCTCCCTACACGTGCCACGGGCTCTGCGCTCTGCGTTATGGGTGGTCGGCTGCGGTTCCTTGGTCATGCCTATTCCTCCTACACGTGCACGGGCTCCGCGCTCGACATTATGGACTATGGGCTAGCCGAGGCCATGGGGGTCAGTAGCGAACCAACTGCTTGGATGCTACTTATACTATGTATAATCGCATTATGGTTAAAACTACGAAGATTTTTTTGCCAAAATACAAGCAAACTACATACACATGCACCTTATAACATTTATCACATACATAAGTGTTTTTTGCGCTTTCACGCGTTCTAACTACACTGTCTAGATATTATAGATGATAATCTCCGAGCAGATCACCGAGCTTTGCCATCACCGCTCGTCTCACCAAACAGGTCGATGTCGCTAGCTAGCTTTTTCGCCACATCATCCACCTCATCCTCCAGTTGCTGGGTCTCTGCCTCGCTTAGCCCTTCAGCGAATCCGGACCCCATCGCCTGAAGGTCAATGGATGGATAGTGGGACCGAACCACCGCAAGGGCATGAGTAATGCCGGTAACAACGGCGTCATGGTTGAAGCTCCCCCATGTCGTCTTGCACCTTTCAATGACGATGTCTAGGCACAGCGGCCTACCGTCGGGTTGAGGAGCCACCTCTAGGTCGACGTAGTTGAGCACTGGTTTGACTTTGGCAACTACGGCATCAAACTTGTCCCTCTAGGTTCGGGCGTCCTGCTCCAGCACATCGAACTGTGCTTTGACCCTCCGACGGTAGTCTGCAAGCATTACAAAGTTCCATCAAGCAAGGAAACTACTTCAGCATTAACTCCGACCAGGGAGTACTCACCGTTCAACTCCTCGGCCAGTTTATCTACTCGCCCTGTCTCCTTTGCCTTCTCCTCTCAGAGTTGTTCGAGGGCCTGGCGTAGCTAGACGAGCTCCCTATTTTTCTCTACAAGTACAACAGTCATCGCCAAAAATATGGTTGTTCAGCAATACAAAGCACATTCGCCGATATACCGTACCTGCTTTCTGCTCGGATACACTTCTGAGCTGCTCGGATTTCTATTCTAGTTGCGTGGAGGCACTCGCCAGCTCTTTAGTCTTGCATCATAGTTGCTCGGACGTAGCTGTCGGCTGCTCGGACAGGACCCCCTTCTGGGGTTCTAGGTCCCGCGCGTTAGACTCAGCAAGGTCTCACTCGTGTCGGGCCCTCTAGATGTTTCTCTCCATTAGGTTCGTCACCTTTCTGAGTTTTTCGTTCTCTTTGGTGAGGGGTTCCATCCTCTTTATTAGCTGGTGCTGCTGCTTAGTAGTCTGAGTTATCCCCTACAAATGCACAATTATAATGATGAACTTTGATCTCCAACGTCAAAGATGACCACTCCAGATGCAGTACTGACCTTGATTTGTTTCATCACTCCGGCAAGGGTGGTCTTCAATCTCCTCATCTCCCTGGTGGTGTCTTCCTCCTCGATAACCACCACCTCATCACCATGCTTATGGAGGATTCGGACAGATTGGGGTCGAGGTTCAGCGCGCTCGATCTCTTCCACCTCATCCTCTTCCACCATAGCTCGAGGCACTACCGGGGGGCTCCGTGGCTAGACAACGGGTCCAACCATGCCATGCGACACCTCAGGTAGCGCCGTTTGCCCCTCGGGTGCCATCGGCTTCATCACCCTAGACTCCAGCGCATCGCCGGCAACTACAGCCTCTGCTCCCAAAGACTCAGCAGTTCCCGCCATTGCCTTGGGCACTACTGTCGATCCGTCCATTGTCAACGCCGCTCGTTCTTCATCACCAAGTTCACCAGCAGCGGCGGTTGACTCCTCCTCCGGCTACCAAGCTCTCGGGGACTCTGGGACAGGAGCCACCGCCGTTGCCTCCACCATGGGATCAGCCCTCGGCAGTTTAGCAGTCTAGACTAGTGGGGTTAGACCCTCTGCACTACATCAGATCAGTTCGTCAAGCACCAAAAAAGCTAAGAAATGACAACAAAATAACTCCAAGGCAAGGATACTTATGGTTTGGTCTACCGGTACAATTTCTTGAACCGGTGATGCCTACCCGAGCACCCAGGCGTGGCCATGGGGTCGACTTCCGTGCTCTAGGGTGGAGGTCCCATCTCCTCCACCATCGGCCTCTGCTCCGCCTGCCACTCTAGGACTTCCTCCGCCAGCTGCTTGGCGACTCTCATCGCCTGCTGCTTGGGGGCTTCCATCGCCTGTTGCATAGGGACTCCCCTAGCCGCTGCTCAGGGACTTTTTCACCTTTCTTCGCTTCTTCCTCCATGCGCGTGGTGCGCGGAGGTGATTCAGTGTTCGTTGGAGGAGCCACCGAAGTTTCATCATCATCTGACCACTCAAGCACTGTGGTCCATCGTGTTCAAGTGGTCTGGTCGCCACCAAGCGAGATGCTGCCTAGTTTGAGGGGACCGGCGACCGTTGTCTTCCTCTTCTTCTAGGTCGGCTCATCTGCCGCTGCCCTCTTCCCCTAGATTTTCTCCGGCACCAGGGATGGACTCTCCGATGAGGTGCTGACTGCTCCCTCCTCAGGCTATGGTGGTGGCTGGGAATCTACGCCCTTCGGCCAATCGCTCCTTGGGACGCCCGAGAAGTACATCGGTCTTTCCTGTGAATGGATCTTTGCATAAGTGAATCAGTTCACTGCTCGGCAATAATCATGGACACAAAGCAGCATGAGAAAAACAATCTACATGGTTACCTAAGGAGGCGGATTTATACAATTGAAGGCCCTCGTTTGCCTTGGTCAGCTAAACGAGGCGTTGGGATCGAATAGCTCTGCGGCTCGCTCTAGCACATCTTTCCTCAATAGTCGCTCCGTCCTCTCCTGGGTCCCGTCGTCATCACCTTTGAAGTCAAAGCCCGGGTGGGCCCATTCCTTGCAAGGCTAGATGCGACACACTATGAAGCTTGCCGCCACCAGTTCGCCGCTAATCTCCATGTCTTTAATCAAGTCAAGGAGCTCCCTCACCTACTCCATGTCAGCGTTGTTTGGTTTCTCCGACTAGCTCTTCTGGCTCTCCGAGATGTGGTGGACGTTGTAGCGGATTGTAGGGTGACTCTACTTCATGTAGAACCACTTGGAGTTCTACCCTTTTAGAGAAGTGTTCAGCAATACATTAATGTACTCGCTAGCCATCCCATCCTAGAGCTACAGATATACACCGCCGACCACCTTGGAACCACCGCCACCTTTCTTCTTCAATCAGAACAGGTGTCTAAAGAGGTTGAAGTGCGGCAGAATCCCCAGATACGTCTCACAGAAATGAATAAAGATCAAGATGTGTAATATGGTGTCGGGGTGGAGATTGCCTAGACTAATCGTCCAGAACTCCAGCAGATCCCGCAGGAAAGGATGAACAGGGAACCAAAACCCACGCCAGAAATAATCCACAAAGACTATAGCTTCATCAGTGTTAGGCATTGTCGCACCCAATTTTGCAAAGCAAAACCAAGTACTCATATATGTGCGTCTAGGATGTCCAAACACACACATATATCACAAATTGCAATAGTATCAAAGTAAAGTACTTATTACATCGCATAACTCATCATAAAGTTAATACAAAGTTTGCTCGAAGGCAATATTATTACAATCACAGTGGAATAACTAGCCCAACTACCACAGGGACTCCAACTGGTGAACGTCTCCTTAGTAGTCCTGGACATCCTCCGGAAACTCTTCATATCCATTATCTGTTACCCATCCGGGATTTTCATTGGATGTAAAGCAAGTGTAAGCTCACCATGCTTAGCAAGTATATCAAAGGGATCTATGAGGCTCAAAAAGGCTTGACACTGTTTGACTGCGGTTCACAATTTTAGTTGATCAAATTTTAGCATCCTGAATTACTACTTTAATGAACAGTCCCAATTCCCAAGTGGTATTAAAGTATCATCAAGTTTTATCTCATATCCCAACCATCCATCATCCACAGTAACCACTAATCTTGAAGGATCCAGACCGCTCGTATCCGTGAGCACAGCTGTTATAACAGGTTAATTATTTCTATAGAAATTGTACATCTTTACCCACCGAGCCGTGATTCCCAATGCCGGGGTTCGTGAGACCCACTACACCTCTTCCTAGGAAGTGTGGCAGAGTTTCACTATGAAACCTTTAGCTAGTTGCACTAACAAATCGTAGCTACAAAGGAATGGCACGCATGGGCATCGCAGCACAGTGCACACCCTAACAGAAAAAGGAAAGATACCCTCTTACCCCTTACTGGAGCTACAGATGAGCAAGTACAATCTAGTTAATAGGTTAAAGTCAGAGCCATGTGACACTCGGGGTTGTACTATCTCTCCTAGGTTGCCGCTTTAGGATTAAGTCCTTATGGAGAGGCACTAGAGTACTCAACCCCGTACTTCAGCCCCCTATCTGTTGCTAAAAGTTCACTTTATCACATTGCATATAGTCTTTAATCATGTTTAACAATTACTTCATGTTAAGCGCTGCAGCATTTATCCAAAATGCCTACCCAATAAACCCAGGTATCAAGGATATGTGGTACAAGAATCATCTAGGTAAAGTCCTTAAAGGCAATTCAAATTAAACACATGCATGAATGTAAGTGCTAGTAGTTCATAGCTAACAAGGGGCCTTTGGTACACTTGCCTTCCTCAAAGTCATCCTGGGAGTACTGCTGATCCTGCTAGGGGTCCTCAGTCACCTCAAATGGCTCACCCTCTAATCGTGATCCAATCATCAATCAAGCATCATTCCAATCATTACATATATACAAGATAGACTTCCATTAGAACAGTACACCAAATAGTGAAAACATAAGTTGAAAAGCTTACAAAACTATTCTATGCAATGCTACGAACACGTGAGCGAAAGAATCACTCAAATCGGACTCAAAACATGAAAGTTATGCATGAAATAAGGTTCAGTGGCATTTCTATAAATAATTGTACTCAAATTTGAATTAAAACAATTAAAATCTGAATTTAAATGAATTTTGGACTGGGCATACTATTTCTGGAAACTACAGGGACTTGAACGAATAAAAACAGGGCTGATTTGTATTTATTTTGAACTAAACCGGACTGCGGGTTGATTACTTCAAAACGTGGGGGCTAAACTACAAAACGGGCATGGCTTTGACTGGGGGTTTGACCCGACTGCTGACTAGGGTGACACATGGCTGCACGTGATTGGTGCGGTGCACCACGTGTGCGTGAGCGTGCTGACGCAGACACGGTGCGCCAGGTCCATGAGTCCACGGTGGACCGGCCACTTAACCCCGAAGGGGTACGCAATCTCGATCGCTCATTCAAAATCCAACGGCGTAGGTGAGTGCGGGCGAGCCATGGCGGCTACATAGTCCCACCGGCGAGGACGCCATGGCCGGCAGCGACCGGTGCTTGCGGATACGAAGTCCTATGGTGCTTTTTGAGGAACGGAGAACACCGGAAGGTGGAGAAGCTCACCACGATGCTTCTGGAGGTGGTTGCGGCGTCCGGGGAGGCTCGGTAGGGGCAGGTCGACGACGGGTGGAGGGAGGTGCAGGTGAGTTGAATCTAATGAAATCGAGACCAAAACCACGAAGTGGAGGTACCTACGGGCGCGGGGGAGTACGGCGGTGCTCACGGGTGTGTCGGCGTCGAGGTTTGGGCACCAGAGCAGCAGCTATGGGGCGACGGTGGTGACTAGAGCGGTGAACAGAGAATGGGGAAGGAAGAAGGGGTGCGGCTCGGGTTTTATAGGCAGGCGGAGCTGCGGCGTACAAGGAAGGGGAGCGGGGCGGATTGGCGCTTTCCATCCGTGGGCAATGGCGCGGTGGCCTTCCATACGGGAGCGCCATCACTGGAGGCAAGGGAGGAAAGAGCAGCGCGAGGAAGAAGGAAAGGCCACGCTGACAGGCAGGTCCTGTGGGGCAGTGAGGCAGAGAGGAAAGAGAGCGGCGAGCGTAGCATTGCGGGCCACGGTGTTGGGCTGGACCGCGTGCTGGTGGGCGTGTGCGCACGGGAGGAGGCGGTGCAGTAGGCCGCCGAGTGGGCTGTGCGGCATGGTTCGTGGGCTGGTGCGGGGAAAAGGAAAGGCCGTGCGTGGGAGGCTGGGCTGCATGCGGTGGCATTGCAGGCCAGCGCTGGGCAGGCTGCCGAGTGGGCCAGCGTGGGCAGGGGAGAAGAAAAATAGAACTAGGCCGATTCCTAGGCTAGGCCAGAATGGATGTAGATGAATTCTTTTCAAAATCAAATCTTTTTTCCAATTCTATTTCCTCTATTTTAAATGTTAAGCCAAATTCAAATGGGATTTGAATTCAACTTCAAATCTTCTAACCCTACACTCATCTAAAAACTATATGCTTCGGCATGAATGCAACAAACAAGTTTCTAAACCTTATAGTTTATTTTATTTATCCAATATTTAATATTTAGCCTAAGTTAGAAATACCTAGAAAATGTATTAAAAGGGCAAGAATTTAATTGCTAATTTGTAGTAGAATTTTGGGTGTTATAAACCTACCCCCCTTAAGATGAATCTTGTCCTCGAGATTCAGATGGTTCAAAAAGATTGGGATAGTCAGTTCTCAGATCTTCCTCTCTCTCCCAAGTTGCCTCATCCACTGAGTGTCTGTTCCACTAGACCTTGCACATTCTTATTATTTTGCTCCTTGTGATTCTCTCCGCTGTTTCTAGGATTCTTACTGGATATTCTTTGTATGACAGATCCCCTCGGATATCCAGTTCTTCCAAAGGTAGTTGTTCCTCAGGTACTCTCAAACATTTCTTAAGTTGTGACACATGGAAAACATCATGAGCACCTAAGAGTTCCTCCGGTAACTCTAGCTAGTAAGCAACTTCTCCTCTCCTATTGATGATCTTGAATGGTCCCACATACCTGGGTGACAACTTTCCCTTGGTATGAAATCTCTTTACCCCTTTCATAGGTGAAACTTTGAGATAGACAAAGTCGCCGATTTCAAACGACAAATCTCTTCTTCTCATGTCCGCATAGCTTTTCTATCGGGACTGTGCAACCTTCAAGTTTTGCCTTATTGTTTGCACTTGTTTTTCTACCAGTTGCAAAACATCTGGTCCAAAGACTTGACTTTCTTCCGTTTGATTCCAAAACAATGGTGTTCTGCACTTCCTGCCATACAATGCCTCAAATGGTGCCATCTTAAGACTCTTTTGGTAGCTATTATTATAGGAGAATTTGGCATAAGGTAAACTCTTATCCCAACTTGTCCCATACTGCAGAGCACAAGCTCTTAGCATATCCTCTAAGATCTAATTTGTTCTCTCGGTCTGTCCATCTATTTGAGGATGGTAAGCTGAGCTAAAGTTCAACTTCGTATCCATTGACTCATGCAATTTCTGCCAAAAATGTGATGTGAACTATGTACCCCTATCCGAAACAATCTTCTTTGGTACACCATGTAAACATACAATCCTTTCCATATATAACTCTACTAATTTGCACTCGAATAAGTTACCTTGACCGGAATGAAATGTGCCACTTTTGTTAGACGGTCAACAATCACCCAGATAGAGTCAAATCCTCTCTGTGTACGGGGTAATCCAACTATAAAGTCCATTCCAACTTCTTCCCATTTCCACTCGGGTATCTTCATAGGCTGTAGCAAACCTGCTGGCCTCTGATGTTCTGCCTTCACTCTTTGGCACATATCACATATAGCCACATGTTCAGCTACATCCCTCTTTAGTCCATACCACCGGTATCTCTCTTTAAGATCAAGATACATTTTAGTACTCCCTGGGTGTATGGAATAGGCTGAGTCATGAGCTTCCCTCAAGATAGACTCCCTAATAGATTTTACTTCTGGCACATAAATCCTTTTACCAAACCATATCGTCCCTTTCTCATCCATGTGGAATCCTGGGGCTTTACCAATCACTATGCGCTCTGCAATATCCTTGATCCTTTCGTCATTCAATTGTCCCTGACGAATTTCTTGTTCTAGAGTGGATTCTACCTCTAACTCCATGGTGTTGGCCACAATACCCAAATTCAAGTATTTGAACTCCTCACACAACTCTTCAGGTAGTTGAGTTGTATAGGCCATGTTCACATAACTCCTTCTACTCAAGGCATCTGCTACAACATTAGCCTTTCCTGGATGATAGTGGATATCCAAATCATAATCCTTGATTAACTCGAGCCATCTACGTTGCCTCAGATTCAGATCTGACTGCGTGAATATATACTTCAAACTCTTGTGGTCTGTATAAATCTCACACTTATGACCAATCAAGTAGTGCCTCTAAATCTTAAGAGCATGCACCACAGCTGCCAATTCCAGATCATGAGTCGGATAATTTAACTCATGTTTTCTCAGCTATCTAGATGCGTAGGCAACAACTCTACCTTCTTGCATAAGAACACCACCTAGACCTTGCTGTGAGGCATCACAGTAGATAGAGAAGCTTTTGGTGAGATTAGGTAAGATAAGCACTGGGGCAGAAGTCAATCTCTTCTTCAACTCCTCAAAACTATCCTGACATTGCTTAGTCCATGCAAATTTGGCATTCTTCTCTAACAAAGCAGTCATGGGCTTGGCTAACTTAGAGAATCCCTCGATGAATCTCCTATAATACCTAGCCATACCCAGAAAACTCCGAATCTCACTAACATCTTTAGGTGGCTTCCAACTCAACACATCTCTAACCTTCTTGGGATCTACTGCTACTCCTCCATTAGAGATTATGTGACCAAGGAAAGATACTTCTTTTAGCCAGAACTCACATTTGCTGAACTTGGCATAAAGTTGATGTTCTCTAAGCTTCTGCAACACCAATCTCAAATGTCCTTCATGTTCTTCTTCATTCTTAGAATACACTAGTATGTCATCAATGAACACGACCACAAACTTGTCAAGGTACTCCATGAACACTTTGTTCATTAGATACATGAAGTAAGCAGGTGCATTTGTCAGACCAAAAGACATGACTGTGAACTCATATAGTCCATAACAGGTCACAAAGGCGGTCTTGGGGATGTCAGTACGCCTTATCCTCAACTGATGGTATCCAGATCGAAGGTCAATCTTGGAAAACACACAAGCCTCTTTCAATTGGTCAAATAGGTCATCAATTCTAGGTAATGGGTACTTGTTCTTAATTGTGACCTCATTAAGTGACCTGTAGTCTATGCACATCCTTTGTGTACCATCCTTCTTTTCTACAAACAGTACTGGTGCACCCTATGGTGATGAACTAGGTTGAACATAACCCTTATCTAACAATTCCCTTAGTTGTTTCTTAAGTTCTGCTAATTCATTCACTCCCATTCTATAGGGTCTCTTAGCTATGGGTGCTGTTCTAGGTAAAAGTTCAATTATAAACTTGATGTCTCGATCAGGTGGCATACCTAGCAATTCCTCAAGGAAGACATCTGGGTACTCATTTACTATCCTTATATCTTCTAAGGTTGTGCCCTCTAACTGATTAACCCGGCAGATTTCTGTAGCTGACTGAGTTGCCACATACACAACTTCTTCTCCAGTTGAAGTGATAAGATTCATAGAACTATTACTACAATTAATAATTGCTTTCTGCAACCTTAGCCAATCCATACCCAAGATGACATCGATACCGGTGGAATTTATGACTACAAGATTTGCTTGAAATTCTACCCCCCTTATGCTGAGACTAGCAGCTAAGCATATCCACTCTGCTTTCATTACCCCACTAGGTGAGCTTACTAACATGTGTTTCTTCATAACACTTACTGGAATACCATGCTTCTTTATGAATGTATATGTTATGAAGGAATGCGAAGCACCAGAATCAAAAAGTACTATAGCTAAATTTGAGTTGATCGGAAACGTACCGATCACCACATCCGGTGCCTCCTGAGCTATTTCAGCAGTAACATGATTCACCTTTCCCCGAACATAGTTTTGCTGTGAGTTAGCCATCTTCTTGGGGCATCTATTGGAGTAATGTCCCGGCTCTCCACAATTGAAACATTTGTTGTTATTAACTGCATTTGGCGCTTTTGGTGCGCCATTCCTCTGAGGAGCATTAGGGGCATTATTCCTCACTGGTACATTGTTGGGTTGCTGCTGGCGCTGAGCTGGTGTCTTGTACTGCTGTTGTTGCTGTTGTGCATGCTGCTACTACTGGTTGCGGTTGGGACCTGTCTGACCTTAATAGCGCTGCTGAGGTTGAGCTTGTTGAGGGTTGGTACAGAAGCGAGAGTTGCTCCCGGATTGCTGTCCTTGAAATTTCCTCTTTTTGTCCTCCATCTGGCGGCGCTTGTTCTCAATCACTAAAGCTTTGTCCACCAGCTGCTGGAAGTTAGCAAAGGTATGAGACAACAGCTGGTACTGGAGACCATCATTCAAGCCCTCCATAAACAGTTCCTGCCTCTTTCCATCCTCATCTACCTCAGTAGGTGCATACCGTGACTATTGTATAAACTTGTCATGATATTCAGCAACAGTCATGCTCCCCTGCTTGAGAGCCAAGAACTCCTTCAGCTTCATCAGTCCTGCAGGCACGTGGTGAGTGCGAAAGGCACTGCAGAATTCAGCCCAAGTGATGGGATTAACTTCGGTGCGGCCAAAGCGGAATGAGTCACCAATCCTGTGCAGCTCCCTGCAACTGTCCAAAAGCATATAAAACCTTCTCCCTATCATCACATTGGGCAATCTCCAGTTGCCTCTCAATGGCACGTAGCCAATCATCAGCTTGGAGTGGGTCGGCAAAGTGCTTGAATACAGGTGGGTGTCCTTACAGGAACTCTCCCCTCTTATCTCTGACATGAGGGGGTGCATTCCCATTCCCTTGCCCCATGTTCTGCATGTTCTGGGCCATCTGCTGAAGCAACTGGGTCTGCATCATCATCAGCTGCTCCATGGTGACTAGGGGTGGTGGTGGCGGTTCCTCGCCTCCCTGGTTGTTCCTCCTGGTGTTCACCATCTGTAGATGCATCATATAAGTCTCACATGTCCAAGCATATAACTCTTACAAGATACCGGTGTAACAAGAGTAGGTGTAGACAAGAGATATGCGTAGGGTATGCAAGAAGATATTTGTTCTGAACTTTTCCAGCGAGTTGGACAACAGCAGTGCTGTAAAACGAGCATATCTCACTCTCTGTTTATCATATGATTGTGAATTTTACTTTTCTGGAAAGATTATGAAATTCTCTACAACTTTCGTTTAGAACACTTTTTCAGATTCTGACGTTTACTTAGTCAAATACAGACGATAAGCAGTACTGTTCTGGAATTCTGACAGCACAGAAACCTCAACTTACAACAGCTGTATCTCACAATTTATAATAGCTATTGAGGTGATTCCAGAGCCAAAAGAAAGATGTTGAAGCCTACTTATCTCCATAAAAATTTCATGATCATTGGACATCTATACTATGAGATATGAACTGATAAAGACAGACTGCTCCAAATGATACAAAATAGATAGCATGATAAAACGAAACCCAATATTTATTCATAATATCCTTAAACCTTAACCTTAACTAAATGACCGTGGACATGCCCATAAGTCATCACAATCATATCAAAGATCCAAATCAAACATTATTCATAATGATAAACATCCAACCATGCAACTAACACTTGTCCAACCATTAAAAGAAAGAAACTAAATACTCTCTCACGTAGCTACGCGTGCTTATTACATATTTTAAGACTCTCCTATGGGTACGGGTCAATGTTGGTGCTGGTGCTAGGGTCTCCAGACTCTCCTCTGGTCCTCGGGGGCGACTGAGCGGGTACTCCTGAATCTTCCACATCTAGACCTCCTAGCTGCTGCTTCAGTGTAGCGTTCTCACGGGCCAACTGCATGTAGGCCCTCCCCATGACATCGAGCTCATCCAGGGCCTGATCCAAGTCAGTGTGGGTCTCAGCCAAGCACAATAGGGTAGGCCTCAGCCTCAGGTTTGCCTCTCCAAGTGGTGCAGTGATGTTGCACGTAGACTGTCCGCTCCGACGGCGGGGAAGATAGCGATCGTCCTCCCAGGCGATGTAGTCGAAGTGACGGTCACGGTTGACCATCAACGCCTGTCGAGCTACATCCCTGATGACGACCGCACATGTGAGCCGTGCAATGGTGGCGCGGTGGATGTAGCGCACCTGAGTCCCCTCTCAGATGTACACTTCTGTCTCCTAGAAGCTGGTGTAGTCGGGGTGGGTCCAATGCTCCGTCCTGTACTGAACAGTGCCTCCAGGGTGGTAGCGATGCACAAGTGCGAGAAGCCTAGGGTGATAGTAGCCATCACCCTCCAAGTCGTAGTGGATCTCCGCAGTCCATCCCTGAGCCAACAGTGCATTGTGATCATCATCACTGTCATCACCCCCATCGTCTCCACCATCTCCATCGTCTCCACCATCTCCACCATCATCTCCTCCATCAGCATCAGAATCATCAGAACCATCTCCATCATTGGGGTCACCAGCTCCCTCCTGGCCACCTTGTTCCTGCACCTCCTCGGGATCTTCCTCAGACTCCTCTATCTCAATGGGTCCCTCGAACATGGGTCCCTCTTCTATTTCTTCATCCATTGGATCCTCCAGCAAGTCCTCCAGAGGTTCCCCCATGGGCACCTCCACAGGTGGTTCCTCCTCTTGGTTCCTTAGAGCCTCCACAAGATGTGCCAGGACACGCTTGCCCAAAGTGAACCTAGTCCTCCTAGTGGGCATCAGGATAGTCCTCTTGCGCGGGGTCTGCTTGGTATGGGCCATCTACAAGAATGAAAGGGTTGAGTATTAGAACAAAATAATTTTTGGCAACAGATAAAGAACAGAATATAAGCAAAAAAATTTATAGCAAAGTAAAAGTAGTAAAATAAAGGTAATGAAATCCTAGAAACGTCCATTTCTAACTAGGTTGTTCGTCCTATAGTCAGTTATAGCTCTGATACCAATTTATCGCACCCAATTTTGCAAAGCAAAACCAAGTACCCATATATGTGCGCCCAGGATGTCCAAACACACACATATATCACAAATTGCAATAGTATCAAAGTAAAGTACTTATTACATCGCATAACTCATCATAAAGTTAATACAAAGTTTGCTCGAAGGCAATATTATTACAATCACAGCGGAATAACTAGCCCAACTGCCATAGGGACTCCAACTGGTGAATGTCTCCCTAGAAGTCCTGGACATCCTCCGGAAACTCTTCACATCCATTATCTGTTACCCATCCAGGATTTGCATTGGATGTAAAGCAAGTGTAAGCTCACCATGCTTAGCAAGTATATCAAAGGGATCTATGAGTCTCAAAAAGGCTTGACACTGTTTGACTACGGTTCGCAATTTTAGTTGATCAAATTTTAGCATCCTGAATTACTACTTTAATGAACAGTCCCAATTCCCAAGTGGTATTAAAGTATCATCAAGTTTTATCTCATATCCCAACCATCCATCATCCATAGTAACCGCTAATCTCGAAGGATCCAGACCGCTCATATCCATGAGCACGGCTGTTATAACAGGTTAATTATTTCTGTAGAAATTGTACATCTTTACCCACCGAGCCGTGATTCCCAATGCCGGGGTTCACGAGACCCACTACACCTCTTCCCAGGAAGTGTGGCAGAGTTTCACTATGAAACCTTTAGCTAGTTGCACTAACAAATCATAGCTACAAAGGAATGGCACGCGTGGGCATCACAGCACGGTGCACACCCTAATAGAAAAAGGAAAGATGCCCTTTTACCCCTTACTGGAGCTATAGACGAGCTAGTACAATCTAGTTAATAGGTTAAAGTCAGAGCCATGTGACACTCGAGGTTGTACTATCCCTCCTGGGTTGCTGCTTTAGGATTAAGTCCTTATGGAGAGGCACTAGAGTACTCAACCCCGTACTCTAGCCCCCTATCTGTTGCTAAAAGCTTCACTTTATCACATTGCATATAGTCTTTAATCATGTTTAACAATTACTTCATGTTAAGCGCTGCAGCATCTATCTAAAATGCCTACCCAATAAACCCAGGTATCAAGGATATGTGGTACAAGAATCATCTAGGTAAAGTCCTTAAAGGCAATTCAAATTAAACACATGCATGAATGTAAGTGCTAGTAGTTCATAGGTAACAAGGGGCCTTTGGTACACTTGCCTTCCTCAAAGTCATCCAGGGAGTACTGCTGATCCTGCTGGGGGTCCTCAGTCACCTCAAATGGCTCACCCTCTAATCGTGATCCAATCATCAATCAAGCATCATTCCAATCATTACATACATACTGCTGATCCATTAGAATAGTACACCAAACAATGAAAACATAAGTTGAAAAGCTTACAAAACTATTCTATGCATTGCTACGAACACGTGAGCGAAAGAATCACTCAAATCGAACTCAAAACGTGAAAGTTATGCATGAAATAAGGTTCAGTGGCATTTCTATAAATAATTGAACTCAAATTTGAATTAAAACAATTAAAATCTGAATTTAAATGAATTTTGGACTGGGCATACTATTTCTGGAAACTATAGGGACTTGAACGAATAAAAATAGGGCTGATTTGTATTTATTTTGAACTAAACCGGACTACGGGTTGATTACTTCAAAACGTGGGGGCTAAACTGCAAAACTGGCGTGGTTTTGACTGGGGGTTTGACCCGACTGCTGACCAGGGCGACACGTGGCTACACGTGATTGGTGCGGTGCACCACGTGTGTGTGGGCGTGCTGACGCAGGCATGGTGCGCCGGGTCCACGAGTCCACGGTGGACCGGCCACTTAACCCCGAAGGGGTACGCAATCTCGACCGCTCATTCAAAATCCGATGGCGCAGGTGAGTGCAGGCGAGCCATGGCGGCTGCATAGTCCCACCGGCGAGGATGCCATGGCCGGCGGTGATCGGTGCTTGCGGATACGAAGTCCTAGGGCACTTTTTGAAGAATGGAGAACACCGGGAGGTGGAGAAGCTCACCGCGATGCTTCTAGAGGTGGTTGCGGCGTCCGGGGAGGCTCGGTAGGGGCAGGTCAACGGTGGCGGCGACGTCTGCAGAGAGAGGGAGGTGCAGGTGAGTTGAATCCGAAGAAATTGAGACCAAAACCATGAAGTGGAGGTACCTACGGGCATGGGGGAGTACGGCGGTGCTCATGGGCGCGTCGGCGTAGAGGTTTGGGCACCGGAGCAGCGGCTATGGGGCGGCGGTGGCGACTGGAGCGGCGAACAGAGAATGGGGAAGGAAGAAGGGGTGCGGCTTGGGTTTTATAGGCAGGCGGGGCTACGGCGTACAAGGAAGGGGAGCGGGGCGGATTGGCGCTTTCCATCCGTGGGCGACGGTGCGGTGGCCTTCCATACGGGAGCGCCATCACCGAAGGCAAGGGAGGAAAGAGCTGCGCGAGGAAGAAGGAAAGGCCACGCTGACGGGCGGGTCCCATGAGGCAGTGAGGGAGAGAGGAAAGAGAGTGGCGAGCGTAGCATTGCGGGCCACGGTGCTGGGCTGGACCGCATGCTGGCGGGCGTGTGCGTGCGGGAGGAGGCGGTGCAGTAGGCCGCCGAGTGAGCTGTGCGACATGGTTCGTGGGCCGGTGCGGGGAAAAGGAAAGGACGCGCGTGGGAGGCTGGGCCACATGCAGTGGCATTGCAGGCCAGCACTGGGCAGGCTACCGAGTCGGTCAGCGCGGGCAGGGGAGAAGAAAAATAGAACTGGGCCGATTCCTAGGCTGGGCCAGAATGGAAGTCGATGAATTCTTTTCAAAATCAAATCTTTTTTCCAATTCTATTTCCTCTATTTTAAATTTTAAGCCAAATTCAAATGGGATTTGAATTCAACTTCAAATCTTCTAACCCTACACTCATCCAAAAACCATATGCTTCGGCATGAATGCAACAAACAAGTTTCTAAACCTTATAGTTTATTTTATTTATCCAATATTTAATATTTAGACTAAGTTAGCAATACCTAGAAAATGTATTAAAAGGGCAAGAATTTAATTGCTAATTTGTAGTAGAATTTTGGGTGTTATAGGCATTGGGAAGGGCTCACCATTGGCTGGCCACCATCCGACGGTGACGAGGTCTGGAAGGACGCCCGCCGCCACCATCCTATTGAGCTCCACCAACCCCATCTTCGACGGCACCCATTCCTCGTCGTGGCTGGCTCCGGTGGCCGCCTTCTTTGGTTTCACAGCTCCCTTCTTTGGCGCCATTTCTCAGATCTAGTTTGAGATTGGTAGCGGATGTGAGTGTGGATGTGAATCTAGAAATGTTATGGCAGAGGAATACGAAATGGCAAAGGGGCAAAGGTATGAGCGTGGGGTGCGGCGGTGTAGTTATAAAGCACTTTCCCCACCCTTTCACATTCGAGGGTTTTTGGGAAACCGTTCCCGCGATTTGCGCCTCTATGAAATCTTCGATGCGGCTTAATGGGCTGTAACCTAGGCTTTCACGCAACTGCAGCCCATGTCGCTCATTTATCGTCGCCATTGGTTATCACTCACCGAATAATCACCGACTTCTCCGCCATTTATTTAGGCTTGGTAACAGTTACTGTACAGCTATTATTCCACTTTTTTCTCCATGGTAGGATTTTTCATATATCTCCGCATATGGCTTAGGGATTGGCTGCCTGCTCGACTAGTCTTTTACTATTTTTCTACTTTGGACCCTGGCACCATGTGACTGCGTCACCTACTGTCAGGCTCGGGGACTAAGTGGACACACTTCACCTCGCGGTGAATGTGCTTGCTTTATTCTGGAAGACTCTGTGCCTCTTCAAGCTGAAGAAGACTATCTCCTTTTCTCATGGTTGGACTCTAAGTGGGCACACTTGGTCCACTGCAAAGAAATTTTTGATTCTGAACTTGAGCTCCTTACACCCTTATGGCAAGCCGTGCTTGGGTTATGCTGCTCGGCTACGGTTCGTGCTGCTCGGTGATAGTACACGCTGCTCGGCAACTGCTCACAACTGCTCGACAACTCATCACGGTGGTCGGATCATGAGTTTGACTGCTCGGCTTCATTCGCACCTGCTCGGACAAGCTCAAGACGGCATTGCACAATGGGTACAAGGCGCTCGGGGACTAGCTATGGGGGTATGACCCCGAATACCCATGGCAGACCACATGGGCTACGCCCTAGGGGTGGCCCAACCCACAAGACGAAGCCTTGCGGGGCACGACTCTGCTCGGCGCCTCCCACAAGACATCTAGAAGATATCTTGAAGATACTATGAGATCTGTTAGGATATGTATGATTCCAAGATTCATGTAATTAGTTATTACTTTTCGGTTATCTCTCAGATCTAACTGACTTGTAACCCTGCTCCCTAGATTATATAAGGCGGGTAGGGACCCCCTCCAAACTCACACAATATCATACGATAGCTAATACAAACCAATAGACCACGGGAGTAGGGTATTACGTCATACTGACGGCCTAAACCTATCTAACTCATGTGTCTCTGTTGCCTTCTTATTCTTGATCTCACGCTCCTCTGTTGATCAATCTACCTTCATGGGATACCCCTCGGAGGACTTCCGACGATATTCTATCGACAAGATGCTTTGAGTAGAAAGAGTTATGTCAACATGGCCTATGCGACCCAATTACCTAAAGAGTTGTGTAAGGGTTCAAACATCTGAATTGGGTATTCTGGCTAACACTATGGAGTTAGAGGTAGAACCTACTTTAGAACGAGAGATTCATAAGGGACAGTTGAATGATGAGAAAATCAAAGATATTGCTGAGCGTATAGTGATTGGTAAAGCCCTAGGTTTTCATATGGATGATCAGGGAACAGTGTGGTTTGGTAAAAGGATTTGTGTGCCAGAAGTGAATATATTAGAGAGTCTATTTTGAGGGAAGCTCATGACTCGGTCTATTTTATACACCTAGGTAGTACTAAGATGTATCTTGATCTTAAAGAGAGATATTGATGGTATGGACTAAAAAGAGATGTAGCTGAACATGTGGCCATATGTGATACGTGCCAAGGGTAAAGGCAGAGCACTAGAGGCCAGCAGGTTTACTTCAACCTATGAAGATTACCCCATACACAGAGGGGATATGACTCTATCTGGGTAATTGTAGACCGTCTGACAAAAGTGGCACATTTCATTCCTGTCAAGACAACTTACTCTGGTGTGAAGTTAGCAGAGCTATACATGGAGAGGATTGTATGTTTACATGGAGTACCGAAGAAGATTGTTTCAGATAGGGGTACACAGTTTAGGTCTCATTTTTTGCAGAAGTTGCATGAGTCCATGGACACGAAGTTGAACTTTAGCTTAGCTTATCATCCTCAGACAGATGGGCAGACCAAGAGAACAAATCGGATTTTAGAGGATATGTTGAGAGCTTGTGCTCTATAGTACGAGACAAGTTGGGATAAGAGTTTGCCCTATGCTGAATTCTCTTATAATAATAGCTACCAAAAAAGTCTTAAGATGGCACCATTTGAAGTGTTGTATGGCAGAAAGTGCAGGACACCACTATTTTGGAATCAAACAGGGGGAAGTCAAGTCTTTGGACCAAAAGTTTTGCAATAGGTGGAGAAACAGGTACAAACAATAAGGCAAAATTTGAAGGTCATACAGTCTTGACAGAAACACCAGAAGGAGGGACTTGGTGTTTGAAAATGGTGACTTTGTTTATCTCAAAGTTTCACATATGAGAGGAGTTAAGAGGTTTTATACTAAGGGAAAGTTGTCACCCAGGTATGTGGGACACTTCAAGATCATCAACAGGAGAGAAGTTGCTTACCAGCTAGAATTACCGAAACAACTCTTAGGTGTTCATGATGTTTTCCATGTATCACAGCTTAAGAAATGTTTTATGGTACCCGACGAGCAGTTACCTCTGGACAAACTGGATATCCATGAGGATCTTTCATACAAAGAATATCCAGTGAGAATTTTGGAAATAGCTGAGAGAATCACAAGGAGCAGGATTATAAGAATGTGTAAGGTTCAGTGGAGCAGGCATTCTATAGATGAGGCAACCTGGGAAAGAGAGGATGATCTAAAATCCGACTATCCTAATCTTTTTGAATCATCTAAATCTCGAGGACAAGATTCATCTTAAGGGGGGTAGGTTTGTAACACCCTAAAAATTCATTTATAATTTAGTTATTAAATTGAGCATTTACTTAATTTTTGATGCATTATAACCTAGGTAAAATAATAATTTTGGCTAATTAAAATTAACTATAAGGCTTAGAAACATGATTGATTGCATTCATGCTGAAGTACGTGATTTTGGTTGAGTGCAGGGCTAAGTTGTTTGGAGTTAAAAATTCAAACTCATTTGAATTTTGGCTTGGATTTGAAAACTAGAAATGGAAAAGGATTTTACTTTGAAAACCTCTCTTTCTCCTTTTCCAGCCCACCCTCTCTTTTTCTTTTTCCCGCGCCTGGACCTGGCCTTGGGCCGTTGGCGGCCCAGCTACCACACACCTTCCTTCCCTCTGCACGCGCGCATCGTGGCCTAGCTTGACGCCCCATTCGGCCCAGGCGAAGGGATGCTCCGCGCCCATATCCCACGTGCAATCTCTTCTCTCTGGCAACTAGGTCCCACCTACCAGCTTCTCCCTTCCACTTTCCTTCTTTGCCCCTCCGGTGATGACGCATGCCATCAATGGCAGCTCACCCGCCGCGCCACCGAGCTAGCCAGGGAAAGAATTTGAAATCTCGGTGATCCCATAGCTCCATTGCGCCTGTTCCCCTCCTACTGCACCCCCTCTCGCCCTATAAAGCCGTTGTCGAGTCCTCCCTCTATCATTTTCACCCTCTGTTTGCACGTGCTTAAGGCTGGACGAAAAACTCGAAGCTCGTTAGCTCGCTCGGCTCGAGGCTGGCTCGACTCGGCTCGGCTCGGCTCGTTATGATAACGAGCCGAGCCGAGCCAAGATTTTAGCTCGTTAGCTATAACGAGCCAACTCGAGCCAGCTCGCGAGCCGCTCGCGAGCTAAACGAGCCAAGCTTCCAGGAAAAAAAGTATCAAAACTTGTATTAGTTTTTGTATTACTTCATGTCTTGCACTTTACAATTGACTAGTAACTGGTCTAGACCCTATAAATTGACTGGTAACTGGTCTAGATGTATTTCTTTTGTATTATTATTATTCTCAAACTTTAGATAAATGCAAATATTATATTTTGTGTATTTTTTATACCTGGCTCGCGAGCTTAACGAGCCAGCTCGAGCTTTTAACGAGCCGAGCCGAGCTAGCTTTCTGGCTCGTTAGGATAACGAGCCGAGCCGAGCTAGCTCGTTATCTTAACGAGCCAGAACGAGCCGAGCCCAAACGAGCCGAGCCGGCTCGTTATCCAGGGCTACACGTGCTCACTGCCACCCTCAACTCGCCCACTCTAGAGCTTGTTCATCGCCGAGGTCGTGCCTAGGAGCTTTGTGGTGCTTTGCCACAACCATAGGTGCTCTCCTTTCTCGTTTTCATCATGGTTTGGTCCGAATTTGAGCTCATCGACACCCTTTTCTCTCTCCAGTCCACCGTCGCATGTCGCCAGACCTCTTGGGGCCTTCCCAGACGCCGCTAACACCTCCATCAGAACCGCGGTATATCCCTTGTCGTCCCTGCACCTTTGTTTTCATCCCTAGTGCATGGAATCATTGTATCAGCGAGTTCCACATCTCACCAGCCATGGTGCCGTCGTGGGGCTATCGTCTTGATGTGCTCACCGCCCTTCTTTTTGTGCCCTATCGAATTTGCCTTGTTCTACTCGTCATCCCCGTGTTTTCGGTTTGGAACGAGGTAGTCGGAAACGCTGTCCCAGCGTTCACCGGCGGGCTTGGCTCGTCGTCGGCCATGGTGTTGGCCATGGGAGCTGTCTTCCCCGATGGCCCTCTGTGCCATCGCGCCAGCACCATTGGTGTTTAGATGGACGGCCAAGATCGTGTACCCCTTCGGGGTTATGTAATCGGTCCACAATGGACCGTGGACTTGGCGCAACGCGCCAGCGTCAGCACGCCCACCGCACACTTGGTACACCAGGCCAACTAGTGCACGCCATGTCATGCCCAGTCAGCGGTGACGCGGTCAAACCGCGGTCAGATGAGCGCACTTTGCGTTTTAGCCCCAGCATTTTTCAGAAATCAACCCACGGTCCAACATTAGTTCAAAAGCATTTATTTTCAGTCCTATATTTATCTATTTTAGCCCCTATACTTTTGAATAATAGTACACACCATCCAGAACACGTTAAAATTTAGATTTTATTAGTTTAAATTCAAATTTGAGTTCGGTTTATGTATAGAAATGCCATTGAAACTTGTATTATGCATAACTTTTGTGTTTTAAATCCGATTAGAGTGATTCTTTCACTCATGTGTTCGTAGCAGTACATAGATTAGTTTTATAAGCCTTTCAGTCCCTGTTTTTACTATTTGTTGTATTGTTCTAATATAAGTCTATTTGTATGCATGTAATGATTAGATTGGATGCTTGATTGGTGGATTGGATCACTTATAGAGGGTGAACAAGTTGAGTTTGTTGAGGAGCCAGCTATTGATCAGTACCAAGAGGATAACTTTGAGGAAGGTCAGTGTAGCAAAGGCCCCTTATACCCATGAACTCTATAATTTGTATACATGCATGTGTTTAAATTTGAATTACCTTTAAGGACTTTACCTAGATTACTATTTGTACCACATATCCTTGTTACCTAAGGTTTGAGATGCATTTTGGATAGATGTTGCAGCGCTCAACATAAAATAATTGTTAAACATGACTAAAGGTATTATGCAATATGTAAAAATGGAGCTTTTTAGCAACAATTAGGGGGCTAGAGTACTGGGTTGAGTGCTCTAGTGCCTCTCCATAAGGACTTAATCCTGAAGCGGCCACCCAGGAGGTCTCGTACAACCTCGAGTGTCAAATGGCTCTGACTTTAACCTGTTAACTAGATTGTACTAGCTCATCTATAGCTTTCTATAAGGGCAAGAGGGGGGCACTAGTTGGTATGTTTCTTTTCCTACTAGGGTGTGTACCATGTCGTGACCATGAGTGCCACTCTTGGAGGAGGGCCACATACGGCTAGACGGCTAAAACCTTAGCAGCTATGACCTATTAGTGTGACTAGCGAAGAGTTACGTAGTCAAACCCTGCCACACTTCCTAGGTAGAGGTGATGTGGGCTTTGCAAACCCTGTCATTGGGAATCATGGCTCGATGGGTAAAGTTGTACAATTTCTGCAGAAATATTTAACCTGTTATAACAGTCGGGCTCACGGATACGAGCAGCCTAGATCCTTTATGATTAGTGGTTACTATGGATGGTTGGGGATTGACTAAATCCTGATTATTCCTTATCACCACTTGGGTTGGGTTTATTCACTAAAGTAGTGATTTAGGATGCTAAAACTTGACCAGCTAAAATTGCTAACAGCAGTCGAACAGTGTCTAGCCTTTGAGCCTCATGGACCCCTTTGTTATACTTGCTAAGCATGGTATGCTTACACTTGTTTTACATTCAATGAAAATCTCAGATGGGTAACAGATAATGCATATGAAGAGTTTCCATAAGATGTCTAGGATTACTAGGGTGATGTCCCCCCAGTTGGAGTCCCTATGGTGTCTTAGGCTTAGTTCTCTACTCTATGTAATAATGTTGCCGATGAGCAAGACTTGTGATAACTATGTGATGAGATATGCAATGTAATAAAGTACTTTACTTTGATATTATGGAAATTTGAGATTATATGTGTGTTGGAGATCCTGAGCGCACATATATGAGCACTTGGTTTTGTTATGCAAAATTGGGTGTGACAAAGCGGTTCCTATCCGGTGGCTCCAACAAGGGGGAGCAAAGGAAGGAGCCCAAGCCAGCGGCAGACAAAGCTAAGGGGAAGGACGACAGCTTTCCAACGTTGGATGGCTACCTCATGATCTTTGAGGGGTTGGTAGCCTACGACTCCAAGCACCGCTAGAAGCTTGCGCGCCATGAGGTCTATATGGATGAGCCGGACGCGCCTTCCTTCCTCCGATGGTCAGAGTCTGCTATCACATTTGATCAGACCGACCACCCAGAAAGCATCTCGTAGCTAGGAAGATACCCACTTGTGGTTGACCTAATTGTCAGCACGAAGCAGCTCACCAAGGTACTGAAGGATGGAGGTAGTGGCCTCAACATCATGTATGCTGAGATGCTTGACGCCATGGGCATTGACCAGTCGCCCATCTAGCCGATCGGGGCACCTTTCCACGGCATCATGCCTAGAAAGCAGGCCATGCCACTCAAGTAGATCGATCTGCCTGTCATCTTTGGGAATCCGACCAATTATAGGACAGAGACCCTTACCTTCAAGGTGGTCGGGTTCCACGGGACCTACCACGCCATCTAGGACATCCATGCTATGCGAAGTTCATGGTCGTCCCCAACTACACCTATCTAAAGTTGAAAATGTTGGATTTGTGTGGGGTCATCACCATCGGCACCTCCTTCTAGTGTGCCTATGAGTGTGAGGTCGAGTGCAGCGAACACGCTGCAGCAATTGTCGCCTCCAAAGAGCTCACAACCATCAGGGAGGAGATCATCGAAAAAGTACCCGACCCCAAGCAGTCAGCCAGACCTTTCGAGCCCGTGGAGGGCACCAAGGAGGTCCTCATAGACCCCAATAGCTCTGAGGGCAAAGTGGTGCGCATCGGCACCACGCTTTTCTCTAAATAGGAAAGCGCACTCGTCGACTTCCTCCACACCAATAGAGACATCTTTGCATGGAGACCCTTGGACATGCCAGGCATTCTGAGAGAAGTCTCTAAGCATGCCTTGAAGATCAGGCCAGGCTCCAAGCCAGTGAAGCAGCAGTTGTGTTGCTTTGACAAGGAGAAACGCAAGGCCATTGGTAAGGAGATTGCGAAGCTTTTGCCGGCTGGATTCATCAAGAAAGTGTACCACCCTGAGTGGTTAGCCAATCCCATTCTTATATGAAAAAATGAGTGGGAAATGGAGAATGTGTGTTGACTACATGGGTCTCAACAAAGCGTGTCCAAAGGATCTGTTTCCATAGCCGTGCATAGACCAAGTAGTCGACTCGACCTCAGGGTGCGAAACCCTTTGCTTCCTTGATGTGTACTCTGGGTACCATCAAATCATGATGAAAGAGTCCAACCAACTCGCGACGTCATTCATCACCTTGTTCGGATCATTCTGCTACATCACAATGGCATTCGGTCTGAAAACGCGAGGGCTACATATCAGCATTGTATGCTCAAGTGTTTTGGAGACCTCATCAGGCAAACCATTGAGGCCTACGTGGATGATATCATGGTCAAATCCAAATGGGTTGACCAGCTCGTAGCCAACCTAGAGCAAACCTTCGTGAAACTCCGAGCAAACGGCATTAAACTCAACCTCGAGAAATGCGTTTTTAGGGTCCTGAGGGGTATGCTGCTGTGTTTTATCATCTCCGAGCATGGCATCGAAGCCAACCCAGAGAAGATCTCAGCCACCACGAGGATGGGCCCAATTCAGAACATAAAGGGGGTATAGCAAGTTATAGGGTGCCTCGCCACGCTCAGCCGTTTTATCTTGCGCCTCGATGAATGAGGTCTCCCCCTCTATCGGCTTCTAAAGAAAGCCGACCATTTTGAATGGATGCCTAAGGCCCAGGAGGCACTTGACAAGGTCAAGCAGCTCCGAACGAAGGCCCCGATCCTAGTCCCCCCAATCGACGAGGAATCGCTTCTGCCTTACATTGCGGTCACCACGCAAGTGGTTAGCGCCGTCCTGGCTGTAGAGCGAGAAGAAGAGGGACACACCCTCAAAGTATAGCGGCCCATGTACTTCATTAGTGAGGTCTTGTCCGATTCCAAGACTCGCTACCCCCAAATCCAGAAACATCTGTATGCCATACTTATCACCAAGAGGAAGTTGTGTCATTACTTTGAGTCACACCGGGTGACAGTTATGATGTCCTTCCCTCTCGGTGAGGTCATCCAAAACTAGGATGCCACAGGAAGAATCACAAAGTGGGCACTTGAGCTGATGGGCTAGGGCATTTTGTATGCCCCTCATATGGCCATCAAGTCCCAAGTGCTGGCCAATTTCATCGTAGAATGGACCAAGAACCAAATGCCGCCAGTAGCCGTCGACCAAGAGTACTAGACGATGTACTTCGATGGATCACTAATGAAGAAAGGAACTGGCGTGGGGCTAGTCTTTGTTTCATCCCTCAGGGTACGCATGAGGTACAAGGTTCGCATCCATTTCCTTGCCTCCAACAATATGGCTGAGTATGAAGCACTCATCAATGGCCTACGCATCGCCGTCGAGTTGGTCATTCGACAGCTTGATGTTCGGGGTGACTCCTAGCTAGTCATCGACCAAGTCATGAAGGAGTCAAGCTGCCACAATGCCAAGATTGTAACACCCTAGGTGTTTGGCTTCTACTAATTGCATTTCATTTCATAAACATGTGCATCATCTGTCTCATCATGCCTTTGTTACTGAAACATGCATATGCAACATTTTCCAATTGTGTATGTTTCATACTTGAGTGTTGTGAATAGTAATGGTGTAACATGTGAATGCAACCTGAGTTTCTCATACCTTGAAACATGGCAACATGGTAGTAATATGACAAGTATAAAATAACCACAAGGTCATGAAACATGTGAAACATGGAATTGAAACATATGAATGAATTGCTTGTTTTAATTGCTTTATCACATGTGATCTTTAGAAGTGGTATAACAATTTTGTAAAAGTGGTTGATCATGGTCTATTACACCTTAACTACACTTAGGTTACTTGTTGGAACATTGTTCATGAAGATCAAAATGACCAGTTCTACTTTGGTTGCTGCAAGTACTGCCTTCTCCCGGCTGGGGATGAAGACTAGACCGTTGGGCGCGGTCTCTACTAGTTCTCGTACCTGATAATGCTTTTGTGGGACATGACTCAGCCTTGGCAATGTATTTGAAAACTATGATGTTTTGTATTAAACTATGTTGCTTCCGCACACTCAAACTTGGTTTGTAATATTCTATTTGAACTCTGATGGATGTAATCCGAATGCTTATTATGAAATGTTGTAACGGATGATGTGTTGTGTTGAATCACTACGATCTTGGTTTGTATGTCGAGAGTTGGTTGAAATCCTTTGTGATTTCCGGACTACCGGGATTATGGGAGCTTAAGTACAGGAATTTGATCGCTTCGGTGATTGTTTTTGTACTTACGTTCTTATGATTTGGTTGGTTCTATTACAAAGATGGCTGCATATTGCTGAGAAGTCCGCCAGCTGGAGGACAAGTTCGATGGTCTCAAGCTCAATCACATCCCGAGGTGGCTCAATGAAGCAGCCGACGCGCTGGTAAGCATGGCGTCCGGCCAAGAGCCGATGCCAACAGGCATCTTCACCAGTGATCAATACAAGCCCTTAGTTCGCTACGAGGAGCTAGAACAGACTAGAGACGGGCCGCTTGCCCTAGGCTCAGGGGCTAACCAACTGTCGGCTCTTTCCAACACCGAAGTCATGGAGCTTGACAAAGATCCAGTGTTAGAGCCTTACCCTCTAGCTGACTAGAGGACACCTTACCTCAACTACCTCCTCCGTGAGGCGCTACTGATAGAAAAAATGGAGGCTCGACGGCTCACACATTGCACCAAGTCCTTCATCGTCATTGAGGGTGAGCTCTATAAGCAAAGCCACATCAGGATCTTATAGCGCTGCATCCCCATCGAACAAGGGAAGCAGTTACTAAGAGATATCCATGGTGGGATCTGTGGGCACCATGCCGCCCCTAGGACCCTAGTCATAAAGGCATTCTGACAAGGCTTCTACTGGCCGATCACAGTAGCCGATGTTGAACAGATTATGCGCACCTGCGAAGGGTGTCAATACTACACTTGGTAGACCCACCTACCGGCCCAAGCACTACAAACAATCCCCATCATGTGGCTGTTCGTGGTCTAGAGGCTCAATCTGGTCACACCTCTCAAGAGAGTGCCCAAGGGCTATACACACTTGCTTGTCGTCATAGACAAGTTTACGAAGTGGATAGAGGCTCGACCAATCTTCATGATCAAGTCCGAGCAAGCCGTGTTGTTCTTCCTTGACATCGTCCATCGCTTTAGAGTTCCAAACTCCATTATCATGGACAACGGCACATGGTTCACTAGGAAAAAGTTCCTCCAATTCTGCGATGAATACCACATCTGTGTTGATTGGGCCACCGTGGTGCACCCTCGCACGAACGGGTAGGTCGAGCGCGCGAACGGCATGGTCCTACAAGGCCTCAATCCTAGGATCTTCAACCGGTTGAACAAGTTTGGTGGATGATAGGTCATGGATCTCCCCACGGTGCTCTAGAGCCTAAGGATGACCCCAGTTGGGCCACTGACTACACACCATTCTTCATAGTCTATGGTTCTAAGGCCATCCTCCCTATCGACCTCGACTATGGAGCGTCGAGGGTCAGGGCGTACGACGAGCAGGGAGCCAAGGCATCCCTCGAGGATGCCATGGATCAGCTCAATGAAGCGTGTGACGTTGCCCTCCTCCACTCGGCCAAGTACCAGCAAGCATTGTGCTGGTACCATGGCCATCGGGTGCGGGGTTGAGCCTTCAACGTCGAGGACCTGGTGCTCCACCTTATCTAGAGTAACAAGAACCACCATAAGGTCTCTCCACCGTGGGAGGGACCATACGCCATCGCGGAGGTGCTTCGACTGGGCACCTACAAGTTCAAGACTATCGATGACGAAGTCTTCATCAACACCTAGAACATCAAGCAGCTACGTCGCTTTTACCCCTAATCTATGTGTATTCTTATAAAAATTAAGAATTACGTTTCTAAAATGAAAAACGCTTTCTCTTATCGATTTCACTATCGACTCCTCGATCTTTAGTGACACCCAACCCTAGCAATGGCAAGGGGTCAGGCCTCACTCGGGGGCTGATAAGAGCATACTATTTAGAAAACATTCTATATGCCCAAACCTTTCTCACGTTAAGATCTAGAAGCAAGGGTTGTGGAAACAAACGCTGAGTAAAATTGGTCGAACAGCAAGAAACCTACGCCCCAGCGGATACGACATTTTTGTACACCAGTGTGATTAGAGTTTTTTTGCCCACACCTCGAGCTCTACAGTCTTCACAACAGAAAGGGTCAGAATGCATTAAGCTTTTTATATGCAAAAAAGGGGAGAAGAGCCAAAAGTCTGTTTGGCCATAACAAAAGTTAAGAACTTGTCCACTTATTACAAGTTCGCTACCTGGCCTATCTGACTAACTAATTTCTTGGGGGATGATCTCATCCTCTATCTTGGTAGATAAGTCCAATGCTAGAGGGGCCACCTCCTTCTCGATGTCCTCTAGCTTGATGTCGATGTAGATGGGCGCGAAGCCTTGGCTCATCATCGCTAGATCAATGTTCTCATAGTGAGAATGAGCGAGCACAAATGATCAGTGAACGCTGAAGCGAAGCACGTCCCTCACAATCTCACACACTCGATCCGTAATCCGAATGGTGTGAACCACGTATGAGCTCATCTCTGCCTTCGAGCCCAGTTCGAGGTTGTCAAAGACCAGCTGGATGGTGATGCACAGGGCATTGTGCTCATCGCTCTCCTTCAGGAGGGAGGCCTTCACCATGTCGCGCTCCTTCTCTAGGCCATGGCTCTTCATCACCTTCGTCCCAAGCTTGTCATCAAGACCTGTCCAAGTCACATACTGATCGTGTCAAAAGGCCTACCATGGATTCTAGGGAGAAAGACAACAAGGGAAACCAGAGGCTTACCATCCACGTCTGCCCGAAGCCTGTGCACCTCTTCACGCTGCTGGGTCACCTCGGACTCTAGGCACCGGACCTCTTCCTAGCGCTAACCGACCTCTACGACGAGCCTGGTGGACACGCCCTCGACTTCAACCTTCAGGTCCCTCTCCCCCTCAAGCTCACCCTCGAGGTGGTTGATCCGCTGCTGGGCGTCGGCGTGCTCCTGGCGAGCCAAGTCACGCTCCGTGCGGAGCCCCTCTATGGCCTAGAGCAAATCATCCTGCTCTTTCCATAGCTGCTCGGCCTCCACGGCATCCGTGCGCTCCATCTTGATCAGGGCCACGACTTCTCCTCAGCCTCACGGGCATCATCGTGAGCATCCTTCTCTCTAACTCGGAGGTCGGCTAGCTCCTAGGCCGTGGGAGTAAGCTCAGCCACCTTCTGACGAGCGGTAGCGAGCTGTGCAGCCAGCCCCACACTCCGCCTTGTCTCCTTGGCGAGGAATTGGGACTTCTCCTTACTTCAGACCATAAGGGACTATGGAGAGGACAAGACTTAGAGGCCCAGAAAGGGAAAATGAGGGTCGAAAGCATGGTCATATCATACCTAACCAACCAGGGCAACAATGTCGCGCATCGAGCATAGCACGACAGTCAGGGCATGAACCACGGTCCAAACATCTGTGTGGATGCTCCCCCACTCCCTCTCCTCTGCTACGTCATCGAGGGCAACCACCTAAACCAGAGACTGGGATGGCTTCGTGCTGATCCCAAGTAGCGCCGACCTTTCTTACCGCAGCAACTCTTCTAGAGCAGACCCTCTGATGGTAGAGGGGGTGGGTGACGTGGATGCGGAGGCCTGCCCCGTCGCCACATCCGCTAAGGACACCTCGGGTATGCCCTCTTTTGTCTACCCCGCCGCAAGCGCAACCACCCGTAGGATGATGGCTCCGGCTGTGCCACCTCCACCTATGATGTTGTGGCCACACCTAGCCATGCCACGCCCGCCATGGGCCCCCTAGATGCACCCTCCTCTGTCTGCTCTCCCGTGGATGTAGCCATTGGCTGCACCTCCCTGGTCAACACCGTGGCCGCCCCAGCACCACTCCCACTCACCTCCAGCGCGGCACCAGCTGGCTCCTGGCGTGTCTATCGAAGGAGGCTCTTCTTTGGTGCAAGCCTCAGGAGAGTCCCATGACCTCTGATGCTGCAAAGGACATGACGGTCAGTTCATATCAAAAATTCGTTAAAACAAAAGGACGAAAAAACTCTTGACTCACCCTAACGCTATCGAACGATGATGTTTTGGGACCAGCCCGCCCGACCTCGGCTGCTCCTCGTCGGTATGTTGCTGCTTTGAGCCCTCCCTCTGCTCGGAGGGTCCAGATGGAGCAGAGCAGCCGGTCCCGCCGACTCCTGGGGCACCACAGAAGGTCTGGACAGCGCGAGGCGACTTGATTCCGCCAGCTCCAGGGGCCTGTCCTCCCCCTCCTACCCCAGAGCATGCCATAAGAAAGGCATCGCCTATGGTAGCTCATCCCATTGAACGGGCGACCCGGAACCATCACCTTCCCCTTCTTCTTCTTCTTCCTCTTCCTCCTCCGAGCCCTACCGCTGCTTTCCCTAGTTTATCCTCGCCCGCTGCTTCACCCGCCACCTTGCCTCCTTGTCGTCCTTATCCTTCTTTCTCCGCTCATCCATGGCTAGATTTGCACCCTCATAGCCACGTGCTCTGGCAGCGGCGCAATGTAGTCTTGAAAGCCCAACCCCATCGGTAGCTCGACGAAGCCCGCGTCCAGCCAAATCGTGGGATGTCCTGGGATCGGGAACATGGCATCGGACTCCCCCGCCGCCTCCTTGATGCGTTGCGCGACCTCACTGTCATAGAGCGGCCCTTGAGTGAGAACCGTCCCATCGAGCTACGCACCGGGCGTCATCCCGTACAGCTAGAGGGCATGCACCATCAGCGGTGCCACCCTCCTCGCGTGATATGCCCTAATGACACCGGCCCTACTGAGGCTGTGATTCTTCAGGAACATGACATCCTCGAGGAGGTCACGCATCCTCTTCTTTTCCTTGACGGGTGGCCCCCATGGCCATGTCGGTAGTGCCTCTTCGATCAAGCGATTGGTGAAGACCGGCAAGGGGGCGGTGGGGTCGTTCTTCAAATAGAACCACTATGCATGCCACCCCTTGTTGGATCTGGACTGCTGGCAGGGCATGTACTCGGCACCGAGATCTCCCTACCTCTGTCCTTCTTAAGCAAGGAGACGGAGAAGAAGTACCTCCATAGTTCGAAGTGGGGTTCGATCCCTAGGTATCCCTCACACAGCACGATGAAGGCCACGATGTGCTGGATCCCATTGGGGTTCAGATGCTGCAGCTCAATCTGGTAGTGGTGCAGCAGTCCCGGGAAGAACAGATGGGGAGGAATCATGAGTCCACGCTCGTGGAATGGCGCGAAGGACACGACATAGCCATCGGGCGCTGCCGGCTCATCCTTGTGAACGGGCATGAGCCACTCCACCACATCGGTCTTCCCACGGAGAAGACCGTGCTTGATGAGGCCCTCCATGCTCGTGTGGGTGACGTCGGAGCGATACCACGTCTCCATGTGAGGAGCAAGGACTTTTTGGCGGCGGTGGAGAAGCAAAGGCTATGGATCTAGGGTGCTGGTGGCGGATTAGCAAGGACAGTAGATCCAAACGACGGTGGCGAAAAGGCAGAGAAGGCAAGATTGTGGTTTGGTGTGCTAAAACGTGAAGGGAGAGGTCGCTATTTATAAGGCGGGGTGCGGCGAGAGGCAAACTTTCCACCTAGATTTACGCGCCCGCCGCGCCATGTCACATCGCCTCTTCGAGAAATGTGCGCACGCCACCTCTAGCCACTCCCTCGAAGGACGCACTGCATGGCAGTTCGCCCCAATCAGTGGGCTGATAACCGCCATAGGTAAGGAGGGATACAGAGCAGAAAACGCTCCCATGGTCCATTCAGGCCTAGGAGTTCGAAGGTTGGCCCACTGATGGGTTCACAACCGCTCCAGGGCGCCTTTAGAGTGAGGGGTGAAAAGAGATAGGCCCACTAGCGGCCAGTACCTGGGCACACGAGCGTCGTGGGCATCTCGGCCCACGTTCGAATCTTGGTCGGTTCCCAGTCCATGGTTTTTCCTCGAAGAAAGGCAGCAAGCCGTTGGGACCGGTCGAACGGACTAAAGAACTATATGGATTGGCTGCTAAGAATCTGGAGTCGGTCACCAGCTGACCCTTGCTGAACCCCTATGAACGGGAAGCTAGGGCCCCACTCGGACTAGCCCGTTAATAGCTCACCGAGCACCATGATTCGTCCATCGAGGAAAAACATGGCACGGCTTAGCCCCTCCATTTTATCGAAAAAACGCTTGAGGGATGACGATCACAAGACGAGTTGACCCCTCAACCGGACCTCTACAATGCACGAGGGCTCGAGGGAAGTTGGACTCACAAGGAGACCGAATATGTGGTTGTAGGACGATGGCGGATCGATTGGATCCTAGGGAGAGATCGGAATCAGGAGAAATCTTTTTTGGCCCCTTGAATCCCGCAGCTACATGTTCCCAAGCAGTCCGGTCATGACCAAAGGGAATCACAACCCACCAAGGCATCCCATGGGCAGTAGAAGATCGAGGCCCTCGAAGTCCCTCCATCCGAAAAAGCCTACGAAGGAGTATCCTAATCCTCCACAGGCTCGAGGGCTTCGGTCGGGTATCAGTATTAGGGATACCCGAAGAAGGGATCTGAGGACTGCGGACGATGACTCACCTAGATAATCAAGGACGTGCTTCAGTCTTGACCGACCCTGAAGGGACGGTCTTCGTCTCGCCAGACCCTAAGGGCATGGGCCCTGTGTCGCCCGACCCCAAGGGTCCGGGAGCCGTCTCGCCTGACCTTGAGGGCACGGGCGCCGTCTCGCCGGACCCCTGGGCGCGGGCTCCATCTCACTCGACAAGGACCCATACCGTCTCCAACCACTACGGGTCAGAAGGTATGACCCCGAGGTTAAACTTCTGATACCGGGCAGGAAGCAGGCATGACTCGACGTGACCCATGGCCACGTCAGACCACGCCTGGGGGTTCACATCACCAACAGTGACAGGTGCATGGTCACTGTGCTGCCTACTCCCCGTACGGCCGCTGACCGGCACGTCGGTTCGCCACGCCATCCGTCGGAACGGGATGGGACGCCACGACTAGCTGATGACGCCAAGGCATGGCACCAGTGGTGAACAAGAGCCCGGCGTGGAGCCGTCCCCATCACCATCTACAGCGTCGGCGGGACCCGCATGTAGGAGAAGAAGGACTCGACGGCCCTGGAGGCCTTCTTCTCCCTCGCTTTTCTCCTTCCTTCTCTCTGTAACTTGCATCTTCCCTTTCATCTATAAAGGGGGAAGCAGGACGCCCCAAGAGAAGGACGGGCTCACGGCGAACGAGCACACAGCTGAACAAACTCTCAGCACCCATTCGATCTTTTCTCCAGAGATTTGGGAACATCTCCCTCTCTCGCCCGTTTGTAACCTCTACTACAAACAAGTGCCGGTAACACGAGCAGCGGCACACTGGACGTAGGGACATTCTGTCCGAACCAGTATAAATCCTTATGTCCTCCGAGTACACCATCCGGGCCAGATGCGCAGATATAAATTTACTCGTTGGTGGTCCGAAACACCGGCAAATGGATAGTGTGTGCTGATAAAAGCAGGGGGCCGCTACCGAAGGGTAGTAAGACATCCCTCCAGGATGCCTCTGTTAATAAATCGAAGCATGGAGCCTTACAAATTCATTCTTATGGAAGCTTGGAAGGAGGAGCTAGAGATAAAAGACAATGGGAGAAGACCCTGGTAACTTATTTTTTCTAGATCCACCACTGGACAAGGCATGATGTAATCTCATTGATGATGGGTAGGATAACAAAAGAAAAAAATAAAGATGAATGGGTAGATCCAAAAAGAAAAGAAAGAAAAAGAGGAATGACGACCCTGTTTGGAACTGATAAGACTCGAATTCTCAGTTGCATCACCGTGGGAATCGGAAAAATCCTACCAAACGCCTCGCGGTATCGATGACTCTGTTCACCGTGCAAGACTTACCCACTGTAAGAACGAACGAAGTTTGATTTCTCATACCACAGGTCTCCGACCGTGACTCCGCTACCGCATCGTGTAGTCACAGAATGTGTATCCAGCAGTGCCTAGAGCCCTAGATATAGGAATAATGGGAAATACTATACTTCAAAAATCAATTTGCAGTGACCAAACTTCACAGTCTGGGCTCAGTTTGATTATGTATATTTCTTCTTTCTGCCACTTTATAATGATAATGTTTTCCATCTTCCGTTTTTCACCATCACTCTTCCTAACCTACCACAGTTTTGGCATTCCTCTGCCGTCGGCAACGTCCAATGACCACCTGCAAGTTGGTGACACCTTGCCTCATTTGCCATGCTCGACATCTACCATCCCAAAGATCGCTTAAACCCACGAAAGCACATCATAATCTCTGGTAATCCCACCCTAGCCTGAGGGGAAAAAAAAACTTATGGGCGACATTCAAACCTCATTCCATGGTTCAAAATTTCAGCGAAATTTTGTGAATTTCGATAATTTCATGGGCGGCTGGAAGGAAAAAAAATCTGAAATTTCGTATTACACTAATACATGTGCTATATAATATAACTCTAGACTTATATTTTACACTCCCTTCATTTTAAATTATAAGAAGTTTTGGTTTTTTTTAAATACGTAGTTTTGTGCTACTATGCACTTAAATACACACGGTTCTAGATACATAGTAAAAGCAATATATCTAGAAAAGTTAAACTGTCTTATAATTTGGAATAGAGAGGGCATTATAATTTGGAACGGATGGAGTATTGTTTATGTTGCACATAGGTGTGTAGTCATAAATCATTCTAATATTTTGTTTAGATTTATTTATTTATTTTTTTGAGAAATACACTTTGGAAAAAAATTTGCATTCTCGAGAACAAATAAAGACTCGCTGACAATGCATAACTTCTAGTAGTAGTATGTTTGTGTTTTTTTTTCACACAGGACTCCAGACAGACACCGAGGTCAAAGGCCTAGATTTCCAGCACAACGCAAGCCTGCCCTCGCCATGGACAACCCCAAACCCTCTGCTGAAGAGCCCAGCCAGCATCCTGCCCTGCGCGACGCTGAAGCTGCTCATCTCGCAAGCACTAAACCCCTCCAGCCCCACGCTGCAGGCCCCACCTGTCACAGACCCACACTGGTACTGCCCCACGGCGTCCTGGATCCTCGGCCCCAGCGTCTCCTTCTCCACGAGCGCCAGGCACGCGCCGTAGCCGCCGTCGCGGAAGCAGCTCGCCAGGGACTCCAGCACCACGCCGAAGTGGTGCAGCGCCTCCTGGAAGAACTCCGCGAAGGAGAAGCCGGCGCCGGCGCCGGGATTTCGGCCCATCCTGAAGAGCTCCTCCTCTGTCGTGATCACCAGCTTTGGCCGGAGGATCCTGACGACGCTGCCGGCGAGCAGCAGCTGCAGCCTGGTCAGCGAGCTGTAGGACTGATCGGTCGTGTCGCACGAGACGATCACCGAGGAGCCGCCGCCGCCGTTGCAGCAGCTCGTGGCGAGGCCGTGCAGGTCCTCGTCGCAGCGCAGGTGGAGGGAGCTGTACTGGAAGGGGACGTTGAGCAACGCGGCGTACTCCGAGAGCCGCCGCGCGGTGGCCGCCATGCGCTGCGCGCCGGCGCCGGCGTCGGCCGTGACGAACGCTTCCGTGAGGCGGAACGGCTTGCAGCTGCCGTGGCGGGTGAGGTCCGACATGAGCGACGCCCACTGGACGCCCTCGCCGACGTTGAGGTCCACCACGTGGACGGCCGGGTCGTCCGCGGTGGCTTCCAGGATGGCCTGGTTGGCCGTGAAGTGAGCGAACTTGATGAACGGCGACAGCTCCTGTAGCATCCGGTACGCCGGCATCCGGTTCCCCGGCGCTGCTGCATCAGCAATCGGCCGGCATTCGCCGGAGATCCGGGACCGTAGGCCCCGGGCGAAATAGCAAGCCAAATGGTCAGATGAGCTGACCGGTGCTGCATCGATCCTTGACAAGATGGCCGAGGCGCTGATCGAGTCCCTGGACTCGACTGCCCTGGCCCCGGCGACGAGAAGGTCGCCTAAACTGCTCTCCTCCATGAACTCCTCCTGGACTCCCAACAGCAGGCTGCCATTTTCTTGAAGTCCCAGCCTCTGATTGGAACCGTCCAATGATGGATCACCATTGGAGAGCTCATCTTGGAGCAGCAAGACATTGGCTTCTTGGATCAGCATGTTCATGAGCTCATGATCTTGCTGCTGATGATGATGATCAGGGAAAGGACCGGCGTTGCCATCACGCATGTTGCCATTCTCAAGGGGGATCAGTACCTGAGGAGACCACAGGAGGTAGCTGCCCTCCTCATGATGTGTGGGGAGGGGGATGAGAGGGGAGCAAGGGTATGACATGGTCTCCATCTGGTTGCTATCCTCAGGAAGAACTCCCAGGGACCTGTGGTTTCATACAGCTTATGTACACAATGAGGACAGAAGAGGGTTAGGACCATTTCTCAAGAGGATGGAATTTTATATGTGGACCTTCATGGATTGTGTAAGCTAATTTGTCTCACCATGGAACCCCCCAAATTGGGGCATTGATCTACACAAGATGCGTGGCTTTTGTACAACTCTGTACCTACTTCAGATGATGGATGATGTGTCACTACTGTGTCATTTTCCTGTTCAATCAGAGTGAAACAGAAACAAGTTCCTGGAATGCTTCCTGCTAGGTGTCAGCATGTGATAAGGTTCTGAATCATATGCAGGATGTATTCCATGCATCTTGCAACAGCCATGACAAGTGGTAATGTTGATAATTGTCCAAAGCAAGCCAAGTTGCAACCATAAGACTGACTCCAATAAGGGAACCTATACCCAAAATGCGTCACTCACAGTGCCTTTGCCTACCCAAAACACCGTCCAACGGAGGACCCAAACCCACGACGCATTTTGGCTATCAGCTGAATCGCTACGCAAAAAAGCATCCCCTCTCTCTTGCCTATGCAAATCGCCGCCACTGCCAAGGTCGAGGAGGAAAGGAGGAAGGAAGGAGCCCCTCCGCCGCCGCCCGGCACTTGCACGGGCACTGGCCGGCGCCACCGCAGCCACAGCAGGCGGCCCTGCAGAGCCCCACGCGGCTTGCGCGAGGGCGCGCCCCGCCGGCCCGCTGCTCCGAATGCCGCCATTACCGCCGAGCGCAAGGAAGAGGAAGAGCCCCGCAACCGGCGCCCCTTGCAGATCCGGCGTCGAACTAGGCCGGAGCCGCCGCCGCCGCCATGGGTGTCGCCCAGCGCCCGCCCAGGCGCGGCCCGCCCGAGCGCCACGCGGATCCGGCCCTGGGACCACTGGATCCGGACGCCGGTGCAGGGAGGCCGCCCCGGTCCGCCGCAGCCGCCGCCGGCGGTGCACAGCGGCCTTGCCGCGCCCGAGTACGCCGCGCGCGAGCCCATCCGCGTCCGTGCCCCTACACCGCGGCAAAGGACGCGGATCTTGGCTGGAGCCGCAGCGGGTGGTGGCCGGAGCCAAGGGAGATGGACAACGACGGAGATGGCTGGAGCTGACGGAGATGGCTGGAGCTCCCTCGCTGACGGAGATGGCTGCGGCGCGGCCGAGTGCAGACTCCCACGGTAGCTGTTGGAGAGGGCGAGTTTACGGGTGCGTGACCCTTTCCTGTAGGAGACCCAGAAGCTGAAATAGGCGTCGTATTTAGGTCTCCCTTGTTGAAGACAGTCTAAGAAGAGACATGCCATTGCAGATTTTACCAGTCTGGCATGGAGTCAGGGGTTTGGGAGAACTGCAATGACTAAGTAGATATTCTTCATTCAGCTCCAGAATTTTAACGTTGTAGTCTATAAGCAAGCAAATTTACATAAGACTAGATTTTTACAGAGAAAATACTTAAGATCAGGCCAAGCACATTTACTTTCTTATGCCTCTATGCTCTGTACATAAACCCTTTTTCTCTATCCTTAATTGAAAGGCAGAGCTCCTGCCATTGCGTTCAAAAAACTTTCTTATGCCTCTGGCTGTGTCCAGTTTTATACTGATTGGCCAATAAGCGTAAGACACAAACCAGCTTCCATGCCCAATTCTTTTATGTGCAAGTGTCACCAGCCATTCTGTACTGCTGTTGCAAATTAATATTAAACTCTTTGCAGTTCCATAATGTAGTTGGTACGGCATTGATTCTAACGCCACATCAATTTTTAAGAGAGATGCAGGAGAGGTAGCCAATAGAATGTAACTGGAAGGGAACAATGCTGCTTGTCTGCAGGGGTAGAGTTGATGCAGAAAGGGAACTCACGCAGAACAAATGTGGGCCACTGAGATATTCTTGGTTCCGAGCTAGCTACCTCTCGTTTTTCACAGCAATCTGCACTGGAACTCTTCTCCCTGGTAATTTTCAATTACAGTTAGCTCAAAAAAGACTGAAAATCTGCAATATAATTTACATGCTGAGATTAATGTGAGCAGTATACTGAGGTAAGATCGAATAAAGAGGCCCAGATGTAAAAACCACAAACGTTAGTGATAACCGTAAAATGGAACCATAAAAGAACAGTTTCTTGCTCACTTGTCAAGTGGCACAGAAATGGTGGCATTAGAGGACAAGCTGAGATGTCATCGTCCAAGACGTCAACAAGGGGTGCCTTGTGATTAGGCCTGTGTCAGTACTCCCATGCATTGTTTATCACCAAGTATTAGCTTTGTTGTCATGATTAACCAGAACAATAGGGATATCAAAGTACAATAAAACAAACATGAACAGTTGGAAAGTGAAGTATTTATTCTTTTATAACAAAACATTCTTGGCAGCTTAGAACATATGCAAGCTATGCACATGAATTCATAATTTGTTTTGTCAGTGAAGAAAGGAAGAAGCTTACTGTAATTGTCACAGCCATGAACCAAACCAGGAGGAAATCCATGATACGAGTTTATAGACCAGTAAATTCTGAAGAAAAAGTAACATCCGTAACAATGACTTTCATGATACCATTATTTGTAGAGCATGGCAGTAATTATCTTGAAACCGAGAAAAGAAATTTACGACTGCAGAATCCATGTAGTATAGGTTTGACTGTTTACCATGCTTATGAAATACTCTACCAACAATGACATCAAATGAGTCAAGGCCGGCCGATGGAGACCTTGGTGCCATCCTAATGGTACCAGAGAAAGAAGCGAAACAATATTTGAGAGAACATAACAAATCATAAATGCAAACCTGGACCAATGATTCCACCAGACCAATGATTCTGATTGAAAGTCATGGAATCAGCATATTGAAACAATTTTATATGATATACAAACCTAGTTGTTTGGTTCTCCCAGGGCAGGCGCCAACATGATGATCACAGAATCAAATAATTAGAAGAATTTAGTAGAGATTTCCATATTAAAAAAACATGACTTGATATGGTTCTTCAAACACTTGTCAAAATGTGACTGGCAGAAAATTTTTAGTGGAAAACATAGAGTTCTCGAGGGGAAATGCAGGATGCGCCATGTAGGAAGGAAAATGTGACGGCACAATAACCTGTTGCCATCTATTTTATATGGTGCTCATCTCCTTCTAGGAGTGCTAGAGCTTCTGTCAACATAGCCGGATTTGAGTCCTAGGTCCATGTAGAAGATGATGTTGGGGCAGTAAGCCACACTCTCAATGGGAGAGGGGCGCCTATATTATAGGGCAGCTGCTGCTGCTATATATGGCAGTTTACAAATACAAGGACAGGAGTAAATCTCTGATCCTAATTGACTGGACTGCCTAAATATGCAATATACAATCTCCTATTGCCTAATATATGCAATATACAATCTCCTATTGCCTAATACCCGCCCGCAGCCGAAGCGGGAGGCTTGCGGACGCACAGGCTGGTTCTGAACTCTGTAAACAGCGGCGTTGGGAGCCCTTTTGTCATAATGTCAGCGAACTGATGAGATGAAGGAACATGAAGGACTCGAATCTCGCCAAGAGCCACCTTCTCGCGCACAAAGTGAATGTCAATTTCAATATGCTTCGTGCGCTTGTGGTGGACTGAATTGGCCGTCATGTAGATGGCGCTGACGTTGTCGCAGAAAACCACCGTGGCCTGGGGCAGCGGAAGATGGAGCTCCTGAAGGAGTTGCCGCAGCCAACAGCACTCGGCCACAACGTGAGCCACAGCACGGTATTCTGCCTCAGCACTAGAGCGGGAGACCGTGGTCTGGCGTTTGGAGGACCAGGAGACCAGGTTGTCGCCGAGATAGATGCAGAAACCAGAAGTGGACCGCCTGGAGTCAGGGCAACCAGCCCAGTCAGCATCAGAGTATGCGGTCAGCGTCTGGACGGAGCCGGCGCCAATGTGAAGACCGGAGGATAGCGTGCCCTTCACATAGCGCAGAATGCGCTTGATTAGCGCACGGTGGGGCTCCCTTGGGGCGTGCATGAAGAGACACACCTGTTGAACTGCATAAGCCAGATCAGGACGCGTCAGAGTCGGGTACTGAAGAGCCCCTGCTAAGCTCCTGAACTCTGAGCTGTCCTTGTCTGACAGTTTGTCGCCGTCATGGGCGGAGAGCTTGGCCTGAGTGTCAACAGGGGTTGACGTGGATGACACTCAGCCATGCCCGCCCGCTGGAGGAGATCGACGGCGTACTGTCGCTGTGACAGGAACAGGCCGTCGGGGGTGCGGGTGACGGCGATGCCGAGGAAGTGGTGAAGAGCACCCAAGTCGGTCATGGCGAACTCAGACTGGAGTCGGGCCATGAGTCGCTGCAGAAGAGCGGGAGTTGAGGCGGTGAGGATGATGTCGTCAACGTAGAGCAGCAAGTAGGCGAGACTCGTCCCCTCAGTGAGAACAAAGAGGGACGTGTCGGAGGCGGAGGTGACGAAGCCAAGCTGTTGAAGGAAGGCCGCGAACCGCTGGTACCAAGCGCGCGGGGCCTGCTTCAGTCCGTACAGGGACTTCTGCAGGAGGCAGACGTGATCTGCAGCGGCGGGGTCGACGAAACCTGGTGGCTGCTGGCAGTAGACCGTCTCGTCGAGGTGGCCGTGAAGAAAGGCATTCTTCACATCCAGCTGGTGGATCGGCCAGGCGCGGGAGACGGCAATGCTGAGAACGGTCCGAATGGTAGCCTGTTTGACCACCGGACTGAATGTCTCGTCGTAGTCAATACCTTCTCGCTGGGAAAACCCGCGGACCACCCAGCGGGCCTTGTGACGAGCGAGGGACCCATCGGCATGGAATTTGTGCCGGAAAATCCACTTGCCCGTCACAACGTTCGCGCCAGGAGGGCGCGGAACAAGACGCCAGGTGTCGTTGTCGACGAGTGCCTGGTACTCAGCCATCATCGCAGCCCGCCAGTTGGCATCGGCGAGGGCGTTGCGGTAGTTCGCCGGTAAAGGCGATGGTGAGGGCGAGGAGGTGGCAGCGAGCCCCTCGTAGCTCACACGCGGGATGGCGCCGGTCCTGGTGCGCGTGAGTGGCGGAGATGGGGTTGCAGCCTGAGGCGCCGGTGCTGTAGGGACAGCCGATGGCGCTGGCACCAGCTGGGGTCGTCGACTGTAGGTCCGTGGGAACGGAGCCACAGGAAGGCCAGGCGGGGGCACGTGACCACACCCGCCCAGTGGTGGAGAAGCCGAACTGGGGCTAGGGGGCACAGGGCCGCGCCCCCCAGGCAGGAGAAGAGCCGGGTCCGGCTCATCATCAGGGGGCGGCTGCACAACGTCCAGGGTGGACGGAGCAACCGTGGTCGTTGAGGAGGGACCTCCACCTGCAGGAACAGTAGAGCAAGGCACCGAAACCGAATCGTTGTCTAGAAGGAAATCCAGGGAGCGAGGGAATGGGAGGACGCTGGCGGTGGAAAAAGGAAAAACAGTCTCATCGAACACAACATGACGAGAAATAATGATGCGTTGAGTTTCCAGGTTAAGACATCGATAACCCTTATGAGAGGATGGATACCCAAGGAAAATGCATGCCGCGGAGCGAGGTGCGAGCTTATGTGGGGAGGTAGCCTGTAGGTTTGGGTAGCATAGGCACCCAAAAACGCGAAGTGGCTGTAGGTGGGTGGCTGTCCGTGGAGGCGAGTGAAGGGAACCTCATGGGATATGGAGGAGGAAGGGCGCCTGTTGAGTAAGTAGCAGGCGGCAGCAAGAGCCTCAGCCCAGTATGCAGGCGGCATGGAAGCATGGAGCAGCATGGTGCGAATTGAGTTGTTGAGGGTGCGGATGGTGCGTTCCGCCTTGCCATTTTGAGGGGAAGTGTATGGGCAGGAGAGACGGAGAAGTGTTCCCCGAGCAGCGAAGAAGGTGGTGGTGGGTGTATTGACGAATTCGGTGCCATTGTCGGTTTGGAAGCATTTTACAGGGAGGTTAAATTGGGTTTGTGCAAGAGCTGTGAGCTCAACTAAGTGTTGATGGACCTCGGATTTGCGTCGGAGAGGAAAAACCCAACAATAGTGACTGTAATCATCCAGGCAAACTAAATAGTATGAAAAACCAGATATACTAGGTATTGGAGAGGTCCAAACATCACAATGAATTAGTTCAAACGGGGCATGAGAACAAGACTGAGAGGCACTGAAGGGTAGACGCGTATGCTTGCCTAGTTGACATGAATGACAGTTCGTTTGGCTGTGGCTTGTCGTGAACGATCGTAAATTTTCAGCCGGAACAGTATTTTTCTCTCACCCAAACCAGCCAGCAGTACTTCTTCACGAACCAGCAACGATACGAACCAGCCAACCGAACATGATATACCAGTCCCCCTCACCTTGTGGAATGAGTACCACAATTCCAATCAATTTTCGAAACAAGAAAGCCCAAAAAGAATACCTGAAGCATAAATGCATAATGCAGCAGTCTGGCACCGTATGATATATGTACCATTAATCTGAAGGACAGGCACTCAAAGATGCGAAGTATTGAGCAACAGGCAAGTTGACCTAGAAAACAGCAGGAGTTTAATGACTTAATGAGCTCTGAAAGTGAAAGATAGTTTCAGTCACTCCTTACAGCCACTAGATTCAGAAAGCGAATTCATTAAGATCGCACGAAACAAGAAGGCTAAATTGCAGCAATGAAACTTACAACAAGCTGATAATCCTCAGTAAGCCAGATGATTCTTTTCAATGATCTAGCAAGCTATACGATCGCTTCTTAATGAAATGGCACACAGATTTCCAGCGTAGTTTGAGAAAAAAAAAGGCTAGATGATCGATTTGATCATCCTAACAAATTCAATGCATGAGTAAGAAATAAGGCTTTGGAAGCTGCAAAAGAAAATAGCAAGGCAAAATGCTGTAGTGACATGTTTGCCATAAATACATGGCCTTTGGTTCCTACTGCTTTGCCAGCCTAACCTGTGATCCTGCGCCAACATGATGAGGGTGAGTGCATCCATTCTGAACAGCTAATGCAATGAAAAGACATTCTTAGAGAAAGCATTCACTTTTGTTTACTATATTGCCTTTGATTTCTCCACCTGCACTTCAAAAACAAGTGTCCTTAATGGTGTGCCATCCAGTGTGATAGTGAAAGCACATTACTAATAGAAAAAGGAGCCTGTTGTAGTGCTGTTCCTCAAAACCATATACGTATGGTGAAATTTCAGATCATGCTATGATATTGGTTACTGTGTCATGGCCGATACTAACATGGGGAAATTCAGGAATTCCTGTTAGTGCTGGTGCTATATACTTGAACCTACTAAAGCCAGTTTCTAAGTTAATTAGCACAAGTAACATGTTCCACACTTTCCTTACGAAACTTTTACTAACAAACCTTTATGCAAAAATCAACCAGGATTGGCAAATGGCAATGATACTCAACACCTAAAAACTAGCAGGCATCAGCTGCTCTTATATGGGGGTGGTAATCCTATATCCAAAAAATCATTGCATAAAAACCTTATTTGAAACACCGATATGGTTTTGTTTTGTAAATACAACTTATAAAGTAACATGAGTCAAAAGAATGTGGTTACCGATAGCAACCGAAGAACAAACAGAAGTGGCCCCTTTGAGCATGCCCCACCTTGGTGAAAAAAAGAAGAGCAACATGATGAGGTCCTTTTATTATATATATAAAAACACAAGTGCAATTGTCCACTCATTTTGTGAAAGTAGATAGTTTTGTCCAAATTAAAGGTTAAAGGTCTACTATCGTTACAGAAAGGTGAGATGTGAGAAGTGTCAAACGAGAAACAAAGGTGAGATGTGAGAAGGAGCATCGTCATATTCACATCCCATCGACCTCCAGGATGATGCTGTTTCTGATTTGTCAAATGACTGAGAGAGACCAGCCACCAACCTGCCTGAACGGTGAGGTCCAGGCAAAGTATTATCTCAAAGTATATCTTGCCTTTGAGCTAGTATGCTACTGCCTTAGGTAAAACCGTTTTTTTAATCGGTCCTAGGTAATAATAACTCACTGGTGTTTAAGAATGGTCAAATCTTTTAAACTCCGCTCTATAAATAAGTTAACAGGTATGTCTACATGTATTCATCTCAGTTGGTGACTTAAACATGTGGTTTTACATACAGTGTACTAATATGCAAAACACTTTTATTTTGTGATTCGAGGGAGCAATCATTGGTGGCCTATATGGGCCACCATATTCCAGTCATCGTGTCTTTTGCCACTATTACTTGATTATGACTTGACATACTAGCCCTAATTTCACGTTACGCCTTGCAAACTCTGTATCCCACGCTACACTACATAGTAGCTCTAGAACGCAGAAACCCGAGTCAGTGAAGGGCACACGATGGAGCACAACAATGACAGGTAACAATAGCCATCCACCATGAAAAAAAAGCTAAACATTTACATAAATTGTTAAAGGTAGTTAGTTCAGTCTTACACATTACACCAGAAACCAGCAAAGAAGAAAACAAACAGCATTTTGACATACAGGAGCCACTTTCAGATTAATGATGATACAAAGAGGAGCTAACTACACTACCAATGAGGCATATGCATACATTGTACATTAGCTATCATTACAGTGCTGAACTGCAGTTGGTATATGATGTAATATTGGCCCTGATATTGTCCTCAAATGAAATCCATGGAGTCGTTTAGGGACTGACCACTGAGCGACTGCCCCCCATTTGATGGACTCTGGTGACGATGGTTTTGATTGTGATGCTGAGCCTGGTGGCCACCAAAGTATGACATCTGCTGCTGCTGCTGCTGCTGCACGAAATAGGATGGGATCTGCTGCTGGAGTCCACCATTGAAGGGGTTCCCATTCATGTTCCCAACTTGTCCAGCAGCTATCTTAAGTCGCTGGACTTCTTCTCGCAGGGCTTCATTCAAAGCTGCGTGAGGTAGCAAACGAAATATTTCAGTGAGCTGATTCCCTAAATAACTAGGAAATTACAACTGTTCTATTTCTTTAGTAACAGATAAATAAATTCGTCAGCATAACCAAAGATCTTGGTAGTGAAATTTTGTGTATCAAGAGCAATCAAAGATGACAACCAGGAGATCTAAAAATGTTTCAAAGGAAGAACAGCGCATACCGTCTCGCAGTTTAGCTTGCTCTTCCATGGATTGCAACCGAAGCTTGAGCTCTCTGTTTTCAGTAGTCAGACCAGTTGTATCCCTCTGGGTTTGAAGTAAAACGCAGTATGTCAGACATGACAATGTTATATATGTGGAGAACAAATAAAAGGTTGCATCATAAAATGGTAAACATATCCAGAAAAGGGTATAAAAGTCGTTGGTTGGCAGTCTTCAATAACAATACCCTACCAAATATTCTCAGGCGTACAAAAGGGAGGTTATGCAACAGCAACATGAAAATATCAATAAAGCAAGAGTGCAAGACTATTGGAAACATTACTCCAATACTGCACAAAAAGAAATTACTAAAGTGGGAAATGTTAAACCTGCAAAAGTATACTATTAAACAATAATTAATTATTTCGGAACAAAAGCAACATATTCCATGACACTCGGCATGAGATAATGCTAGCTCTCAAATCACGCTAAACTAACTATATTCCTTTGGAAGTGTTGAAGGTCACATACTGGATAAAGATAAAGACAGGACTTATAAAAAAGAAAAGATAAAGGCAGGACACCTTTCATTATATTGTGAAAATAGGCCCTACCAGTAGCAAATAAAAAGCAGTTTAGAAGTTCAAGTGCTACATGAACAATAGCAAATCACCAAGATGAATTAGGCCCAGCAATCTCATCACCAATCCTCTTATTTCTTTCTTTATTTAGGGCATAGTGTTACTCCTGGGAATGTAAGCTGACTATCCTTGCCAAACTAAATGGTAGATTACTAGCCAAATTGTTCTTGATAGAGAAATATCTTCTGTCTGTGGCCACTTAATCTTCACCTTAACACTAAACATCTGATTCTATCCACTTCAATCAAATCATACTCTGAAATGGAGCATCAATGGCCCATTTGTGGTGAGTAGTGACCTATCGGTCCCCAAACATCCGCTTTTACCTCTAAAGACTAATAGGCACATTGAAATATTGAATCCTACCAACTTCATTTGCCACGCCAACTATAATTCCATAGGCAGAAGTGCACACAAAGGAAATAAATGCTTAAGCTCTAATTACATCTTAAATACCAATTTATACACATGTGGCCTCCATGCACCCAAACGTAAACACCATACAAATTTCCATAGAAAATCCAGAGAAGATTTGAGAATCTTAATAGCAAACTAATTTAACATGCCTTTCTAACTTGCCATTAACAGATCAGATCAAATTTTAGTGCACACTCAAGTCACGATTTATTCTCGATACACAAACAATACCTAACAATATGATACATTCAAACACTAGGCGCACAAGTATAAATGACCATACATAAAATAGGCTTTTCCCAATATCGAGATATTCTTTTTCAGACATAGGTTGCATACTTGCATCTGCATCCTTTTCTGGCACGTGCATTAATTTAGAAATGGTCAGTAATTAGGTATATAGCACCTTTCATTGCACTTGCTTCAATCCTAAACAACAATGTTCTGCAGCTAAGTGGCTCACAAATGCAAACTGAAATGACTAAATTGTCACAAAAGTACCAAAGCCCAATCCCAGTTCCCAGTATCAACTCATGTTACATGGCATTCTACATTCCTTATAAACTGCTGGGCTCTGGCAAAAGTGGAAATAATAAAGCTACTTCAAAGTGATTGTTCCATCAGAAAATAATAGTTTTACGAGTTTAATTTGAAAACAAACCAACTAATTGACTCAAAACAGCAATAAATAAATGTACTCCAACCAAACATGAACCAAACTCCCACACAGAAATCGACACAAGCACGCAACCAAAAGCCTATCAGAAAGATGAAGCTGATTTGGTGTAATTCTTCACACCAATTCTTGTCGAACTTAATTGATTTTGAAACAAAATATAACCCCATACCTGGAGCAGTGTAAGCTGTGCTGACAGCGTAGTGGCCTCCGTCTGCAGAGTCTGGACCTTCCTCTCCAGTTCACTAGTGTACTTGATCTTCCTATCCTTTGACCTAGCTGCGGACTGCCTGTTCGCCAGAATCCTACACGACAGCACCATCGAAAACTCAGCACAGATCAACAACCCCTGGATAGGGGATAGCTCGGAGACACCACAGGAACCAAAAAATCGCGCAATCATTGTCATTAAAACGAGGTAGATAGCTCAGATGCCATAGCACAATACTAATGCTAGAAGCAATCAGTACTAAATTCTCAGGACTCTTGCTCCGCACGGTAAATTACTGTGCTGGATAAGGATTCTCCTTCCGGATCTATCTAGGAAGCATCAAATGCCAGAAATATTCCCCACCTCTTTGCGCGCTTGGGGTCGATGAGCGCGAGCTCGGCGATCCTCTCGGCGGGCATGGCCTTCTTGGCGTAGTCCGGCAGGCCGCCGGAGAGCGCGGACTCGCCCTCGAACGGCGAGTTGGCCCCATCCATGGAGCCGCTCCTCTTGTGCCCGGGCCCACCCGAGGCGCTCCCGCTGGGTCCCTGGAACGAGAGGCCCTCGAAGAAGGCGGCGTCGAGGGAGAGGCTCCGCGTGTGGGCCCCGCCGCCGGGCGGGCGGGGGGCCGGAGCCGGGGCCGCCTGCTGCTGCTGTTGCTGCAGCAGCGGCGGGGGCGGAGGGGTGGGGTCGGAGGCGGCCGGGGAGTCGTCGGAGAGGGAGGGGAAGTCGAGGTCGGAGAAGGAGAAGTCGCCGTCCGGGTCCAGCAGCAGGTCCGCGTCGGGGAACCGGAGGAACGTCTCCGAGTGCGCCCGCCGGTGGTGCCCCCGCGCGAAGCCGTCCCCGCCGCCGCCTCCCGTGGACGGCGCCGGCGCCGCCGGCAGCGCGAAGCGCGGGTCCATCTCAGTCGGCGCCGGCAGCGAGGCCAGAGAGCTAGCTCGCACCCTCGCGGGTGGTTGCGGCGGGCTTGCGCGGCACGTGGTCTCGCTCGCGTGGAGAGAGAGAGAGTGTGTGTCTGTGCTGTGTGTGTGTGTGAGCAGCGCGGGGTCGGGTTGGTGTCTTGGTGCGGGTGGGCGTGGCATACGTGTGAGCCGGGAGCGGGGAGCGATGCCGCCGCGGCGGCGACGGTCCACGGAGAGCGGGTCAGCCGGGACACGTATCCCGAGGCGGACGGACGGCGGGGACCGGCCTCGAGTGGTGAGGAGGGTGCATGGAGCGCGGTGGGAATCCCGGGGTGCTGTGGACGGGGAGGTGGACGGCCGACGAGGGGGAGCTTGGGTGGGCTCGGTGCATGGGCCAGTGGCTCTACGGCGCAGACTTCGCGGGAGACCGGGCCGCCGCCACCCTAGACAACGGCGCGTGGACTTGGTCCAGGCAAGCTGGAGTCCGCGAGGGGGGTAAGGGTGTCATTTCCGCGAGGGAGGAATGCCATGCCGCGTTGTCCCTATCAGGCAGCCGCGTGCTGCTCCTGCAGAGGGCGCGGGCCCCGGGCCCGGACGACTATTTGGCGATGGCTTCCGGCGTCCGCTCCTATGTGGTGTGGGTCCCCACACGTTTTGGGTCCATATGCCAGTGCGAGTTCCGTGACTGGTGCCCCCCCTGTGTCGTGTCAGTTGGATGGCGGTTGAGGGTCTTGCAGTTTTGAGGAGGCGGGGCCCAACGCATACGGCCAGCCATACGGAGCGCACGGCGCACCTGCTGTAAAGCGTACGTACTCGTACGCGGGACGCCGACCGACCAACCCCCACGGCGCCGGCGGCAGTTGCAAGACATGCGGCGGTGGTGGAACGATCCCAAGGTGTCAAAGAGGCATGAGCTTGCACTGCACCGCTGCCTCCGCCCTCCAACCTCACCTTTTCTTGGGCAATTTTTTTTTCTCTTCACTTGATGATCAAAGAACGCTCTAATCCTTGTGAAGAAAGAAAAAAAAAAGAAGCTCTAAGACAAAGTGACGATGGTGGGAATTTTATTTTAGTACTTCTGTAAAGGATATAGGACGGGGGCAATGGCAATGGCCTTAATATTTCACCACATTTGAAACACAATATATTCGTTTTCAAAATCCTCTTCATGAAGTAGTTCTAAAGCGCTAGCAATGTCGACATACTTTGACCTATGCAATGCAATATTAGCCCTTGTTTAGTTCGCGAAATTTGGAATTTAGGGCTACTGTAGCACCTTCGTTTTTATTTGGCAAATAGTGTCCAAACATTGACTAATTAGGCTTAAAACGTTGGTCTCGCAATTTCCCACCAAACTGTGCAATTAGTTTTTCTTTTCGTCTATATTTAATGCTCCATGCACGGGCCGCAAACATTCGATGTGACAGATACTGTAGCAACTTTTTGAACTTTGGGGTCCAACTAAACAAGACGTTAGACCAAAATTCTTGTCTCAAGACTGCCACGCGTCGAGTCAAAAAAAAATATACACATCATCACAAGATGTGCTGTATGGAAGAATGCCATGGGCCGGATTGTCAAACTATGTCTGGTACACCGTACAATTCCCATTTGTTCGAGGGCATCGAGCTGCTTCATGCATTTGGTACTGATCTTTGTCAGATCTCACAAACACCTTGTCACGCAACATGTTGATTCAGCGCGTGTTCAGTTGCTATCCCAAAATCACAAAAAAGTGCTACAGTATCTATCACATCGAATTTTACGATACGTGCATAGAGCATTAAATATAGACGAAAAAAAACTAATTGCACAGTTTGGTTGAAAATTACGAGACGAACGTTTTGAGCCTAATTAGTCCATGATTAAACACTAATTACCAAATAAAAACGAAAAGTGCTACAATAGCCCAAATTTCCAAATTCACCCAACTAAACACACACACCCTCAGGATACGTCTTCCATTGTCTGCAACCAAGTAGCCACGGAGAACACGGAATTGATAGCTACGAACCTTCGGCCTGTCCGCTTAACTTATAAGTCATGGCTTATCAGCTAACAAATAGTATTTTTTTTTCACAATAAATCAGTCAACAGTATTTTCAGTCGTGATTTATAAGTCAAACTAGCCCAAACGAACGGGGCGCTTGTCATCAAAATTTTCTTATCAGAGTACACCTCAATTATTTGTCAAGTGTCTGTTGCATCATCACTTGGAATGCTTCAAATTGCTTTGCGAGTTAGCACTGCGCTAGCATCATGAGTAGAGAAAAACAAGTTTTAAAAATTTTGATGGATCTAGATACCAACTGTTAGTTGGCATGTTCGCTGGTTGGTTTCTGGACTGGTTTGGGCTGGCTGGTGCTGGTTTATTGTGAGAGAAAAACACTGTTGACTGGCTGGTTTAGGCTGGCTGAAACCAACAAGTGAACAGGGTGAGTCTGTTACACTATATAGGTACTATATAAAAGGAGATTTAGGGCTAGGAAGAGCGAACTAAGAGAGCATGTCTGGATTTAGGTAGTTATTAAAATTATCTCTAGTGGATCTAAATACTACCTCTAGTAACCCAACTAATTGGTTAGAAATGAACTAATCAAATAATAAAAAGTTGTTAGAAGGTTACGGTGACTAAATACAACTAACTGTATTAACTAGAGAATCCCAAATAGAGCGTGTATAATAGCTCAGCTAAAAAATATAGCTTTTCGTAGCCAGCAACAAACGATTTGTTAGTTAAGGTGATCAAAACGCCCCATGAAGAAACTTGTGGTAATTCAGGCGGCCATGTGGCGCGCTAATAATAGAACCTGCATTGTAACAACATCAGCCTCCATCTTGGCTCCATCCCGAAGGACGAAAGACTCCCGTTTCCCCACCCCCACCTCTCTGCTTGACCTCACATCAGATAAAAAATGTCGCTCACACGCTGATGTTGAAAGAATAGCTTTTTTTATTAGAGTGAGCAACAGAGACAGATTTTTTTATTATGTAACACAATCATCAACCAACCCAATGACCTGGACCTTGAGTATATATTACATTCATCCCAAATCTTAAGTCATTACAACTTTCGTAGAGCCAAAACATCTCAAGTTTAACCAAAATTATGGAGAAAACTATAAAATATTGACTTGCAACGGTACACATGTGCCTGCTGCTACGGTACGCATGCGGCTGCTGCTGCACATGCACGTTGGAGCCGCCGCGCTCGATTCGCTTACCGCGCGCATGTGGGGACCGCTGCGCCCAAGGGAGACCACTTGCAATATACGTTTAAAAACAACTGAAACATTTGAAACATACACTTGCAACATACGTACATAGACATTACAACATATGCAACACCAGATTTAGTTTGCAACATTCAAATAAAACATATGCAATATACATATGAAACGCATAAAACATACGGTTGTAATGTGTACTCATCTACTTGCTGCCGTCCAATGGAGGCTCGTTGACGCAAAGCTCGACGCCAGCGCGGAGGTCACCCACGGTCCATAGACCTTGGCCGTGCGCAACGCGAGTCCGGAGAGGAGGTGCGGTGCGGCAGAGCATAGCGCAAGGTGTGGGTAGGGGTGCGAGACACGAGGCGTAGGGCGCAAGGCGCGGGAGCAAACAGGTACGTCCCGTCCAGCCGGATGGACACTCGGTAGAGAGCATTAACGAAATACAAATACTCACAAGTTGATGTTGATTTTGTCCAAGTTTAGTCGAATATATATGTCGGGTTCATAAACCCGGGGTCCCTAATGGACCTGCTCCTCAGCAAAGGCTCGGCCCAGCAGACGACGTTGCAAATGACGCGCAACTCCTGGGCCGGCCCAAAAGCCTAAACAACAGGCCAAGGGCGATCCAGTCTCCGACCAGAAGGCCTGACCAAAGGAGGAACAAAGCGCTCGCTTCCGACTCTGGCCCGCCTCTCCGACTGGAAGGCCTGGCCAAAGAGAAACGGTGCTCGCCTCCGACTCTGGCCCACCTCTCCGACCGGAAGGCCTGGCTAAACGCCGCTTCTGACTCTGACCCGCGTCTCCGATCGGGAATGCACCGAGCCTCTGTTTACAGCTCTGCTTCGACTAGCGCAGTCGGAGCTGACTGGGACCAATCGACCGGGGACACCCGCTCGGTGAGGACCCAGGAAACGAGCGGGACAAGTATGGTAGGGCGCTCAAGACAACCGCCATACCGAAGACCGTACCGTGCATGACTGTAGGGTAGTACCGACAAGACATGTCAGAAGGGTGCCCTACAACCTTTCAGACATATCAGAACCCAAACAGTATTGAGGGCGCGGACATTTGCCCTACAGTGTTGTGGGCGCCATCAATTCCCATACCAGGAAAACACGGTAAGGCCCCCCACATGCGTCTGGGCATCCACAGTGTTGTGGGCGCTGGCATTTTCCATACCTGGTGCAACACGGTAAAACCTCCCACATACGTCTGACATCAATAGTATTGTGGGCGCCTGTAACACCCTGGTGTTATGCCAGCATTTAGGCACTGCAAATCATACATATCATGCATCATCAAACATCCAAATCATACATGCCTAATCATGTAAATAACAACTGAAACACTGCTTCGAAACATATGAAACATGTTGTGAAACCTGAATGTTGTATACATTTGTTAGAGTTGTTTTGCCCTGATTTTGTTTGCTAAGCTAGTAAAACATATTTGGCTAGTATTGTAAATCATCTAGGATTATTTAGTTCAATTTTTGGAGCAAGGTTTGTATTCAAATTAATTCAAAATTTTGCTTCAAAAATAATTCCCCAAAAATTAGGGTTTTGAGTTAAACATTAACTTTGATTTTATAATTCAAAATCTAGATAGAATTGGACTTTGGTCATAAAAGCAAAGTTGTAGAGAATTAAATTCTAATCAACTTTCATTTTTGGTACATTTTCAAAAGATGTCATTTTCTTGCTCAAAATAATATTTGAAAGCTGGCATTTAAATTTTTCTTAAAAATATAAATGGAAAAAGGGCTTTTCTCATTCGCGGGCCGCCGCCTCGTTTCCGGCCCACGGCCGAAGCTGGCCTGGCCTGCAGCCGCGAGCCTCCCGCGCCAGCGCCGCGCCTGGCCTGCCTCCGCGCTTGCCCGCCCGCTGACGCGCCCGCGCCCATGCGCCCACCTACTTCTGCTGAAGCCGGTGCGCTCGCTTGCTCTCTCCCGCGCTGCCTCTCCTCTCCGCAAGCGCCGAGCTCCCCCACTCTCCCCCTCGCCGCGCCACCGCACCCGCCGGCCAAATTCACCGCGCCTTCTCCACCTCGGCCAGCAATCGCGTGCCAGCAGTTCCGCCTCGCTCTCCGGCACATGGTGCTCGCGCTTGTGCCGACCGATCGAGCTCAGGTAGTGCTTTCTAGCGCCTCGCCATCGTCGGCCATGGCGCCGCCGTGCTCGGCCGCCGTGGAAGTCGCCCTTCCTGCTCTTCTCCACCCTGCCTAGCTACCTTCCTGCCTTCGCCAGCCTCTCACGAACCGCATGCTCCCTCTAGCTTGCCCTGGCACGGCCGGCAATGGCCGCCGGCCTCGTTGGCCGAGCCGTGCCGCCGCGGCGTTACAGCGCCGACGTGGCCTTCGCCTCGGCCGAGCCAGGCCAAAAGGCCATGGGCCGACGCCCTGCCGGGCCGCCTCCCCCTTCCCTTCGCTCGGGCCGCGCAGGCCAAATGTGACAGTGGGCCGATTGATTCCAGCGGGCTGGCCCAGTAGCAATAGGATGATTTGTTTTCAATTTTTCTTTATTATTTGAAAATAGAAATGGTTTGGAAAATGTTTGGGTACTCAAATTTGCTCCAAAACTGTTGAAATAAATTTTTCTAGGTTCCTTATCATCAGATCTACTTGGGAAAATTATTGCATGTCATTTTTGAGATACTTTTCTGTAAGATTTTATTTAATCATGTATATTGCTGATGACTTGAAAAATATGTAGAAAAATCTATAGGCTTCAGAAAAATATGATTCCAAGTTTGTTAATCTTCTTATGTAATATACTTCCTAGGAAAAATATGTTTCATGCATGTGCTGTGGGAAAATTTTGAGGTGTAGTTCAAGTACCTTTAATGGCTGATTTTTGTTATTTTAGCTAGGGAGCAAACTTTGTATAAAACATGCATGTGATAATTTTTGTACAGTCATTGTATGCTATAAAGAACATAGAAAAAATACTAACTCTGTTGTTTGACACTTTTCACAGTACAAAGTATTTTTATGTTCATAATTATGCCATAGCTTGTTATTTTTGTGTAGGCTAATCTACTCATTCAAATACCATGAAAATCTGATAGTAGACTACTTAGGGTAGTATTGTGCTAGAGTAATTTTCTAAGATTTTTCTAAGCAAGAAAAATAGAGGTTGCTATTCAAACCTATTATTAATTAAGGTTTAATTAAGTGTTGCTTTTTGTGTGATTAAGAAATTAGTAAAGCTTTGGTGTATCTTTGAAGCAATTAATAAGATGTGTTGATTTAGCATATTAGGAGTAGAAGAGAATGCAGTAGATGACATGTGCTTGTAGTATATGTTCTTGGATGATGTTGACTACCTTACATTCAAGCATATCCATTGTATTCATCTCATTCGATGCACCGTTTGCATACGCGCTTACGCACATTGCATCATACAGGATCGCAAACCGAGAACCCAGTCGTCATACCCGAGGAGCCCGAGGAGCAGCTCGAGGTGCAGCCGCAGGAAGTGCCCGAAGCTGACGAGGAGGACGTTGAGGAACTTCCAGAGTGCCCCAATCACCGCCCGAGCTCCTTCGAGAGAGGCAAGCCTCGGAGCATTTTCTCCCAGTTTGCAATTATTAATTCACTGCTTTACTTTAATTGATGCATTACGTTCAGGAGTTATTTGCAACCGTTGCTGCATTATACCTTGTTTACCTTTGTTATACTATATCCTTGTTACCCTGGTATCCGTAGTCGAGTCAATGCTTAGCTGGCTTAGACCAGTAGAAGTCGGGTGATTTCCTATCACCTGCGAGCTATAGGTGGTTACCTGGATCTGCTTGGATGACTATGAAGTCATGGTATAACTAAGTGTTAAATGAAATTGAGACCGGATGGAGACTTGCAGAGTTTTGGACTGTAGTGCTTTCCGTCTGTGTCGATTAAGGACCGACCGTTGTTGGACCTCGAGTCATGTTGAACGCATGCCTTACATTTAGCTGGCCAGATAAAGTACCTTCCAATCGCGAAGCTAGGAGATTATTCGGGCCGAGTAGATTGCCCGCAACGCACTATGCCGGAGCAGGTGTGGTAGGACACGGGGGCGAGATAATAAGACCAAAGTGCAGTCGGTCGGCCCCCGAGTACATGTGGTTCCTAGCAAACTCGAGATTCCTGGATAGTTGACTCGGTGATCAATATCTCACTTTAGCAGGTGAGTGAGGTTTGTGTAAGGAATAAATCACCAGCTGGTTAGGAATCGATTCGAATCGCCATCGCTCCTAGACAGTGAGCACTTGACTTGAGTTACTTCATCGTAGTAAATGTTTATGGAACACTTGGACAGTTATAGTGAATATGACAGTATGGAAGTTGTTTAATGATCATTGGTTATCATTATCTGCTTAATCACATGTTTGCTCTAGTATAGGTGCAAATCTAGTCGACAGGTTAATAACAATTAACTTGACAATAATGCTTTAAAAAGGGTCTTGAAATGCTAAAAATGCTTCTTTTTGCAAATGAGTCAGCTACCCTACTATAAAGCCCTTCATAATCCTTGGTGTCACTTATTTTCGGTTATGTCGGGTAAGTCTAGCTGAGTACCTTCTCGTACTCAGGGTTTTATTTCCACTTGTTGCAGATGGGCAGATGTATTACGGCTACTATATCAACTGTCTTTATCCTGCGATGGGTGATGCTTAGGACCATGGGCATGGTCATTCCTTACATCTCGTCTGATGCTTTTGTTGGAGATGATCATTCGCTGGCACTATATTTGAACTTCGCGTGAGTGTGTGTGTGGTTTGACAAATGACTTCCGCTACTTTTATTCGAACTTGTTTTGTAATAACTATGTTGAAACTCTGATGTATCTGAGATTGCGAACTTTTATGTAATATGTGATGGTGACCGCTAAACTTATTACGATCTTGGCTGGAATGGAAGTTGGTTTGAAATCCTTCGTGATTTCACGGACTACCGGGTTATACGGGCTTAAGTTTGCTAAATCGTCTGCTCTAGCGGATGATTTTCTTACTTAATTTTGTATAATTGGTCAGTTCTGTTATAGCTGGCATCAGAGCATGGTTTAGCGTGTTACTGTTCACAAGTGTATTTAAAACAAAAAGGCATTTGAAAAACGTGATTTCCAAACTATAAAGTGTGCCAGTGGTCATATCCTTTATCCCCAGTTAAGGACTTTAGGTGGCTTAATTAAGTACTGACTTGGGGTTCTTGCATCATATTTCTCTTTCGTCGCTCATACGGCGTGCTATTGTATGAGTGCCACTTGTTTGAGTGGTAGTGTATGGATCAATTGCCTCTATGCCCCGATAAGTGAGTTGTGAGAGCATGATCGGATACACCGCCGATCTAGGGTGAATGCTTATATGATGCTGGAGTAATTACATGTTCTACGCATGTTTTACAAAGGTATCTCATGTATGGGTCTTTCGTCTGTTGAGGCGATGCCGTCAATAGGACGATGGTTTGGGTAGTTACTACCGTTGTACACGTATCTGGGGATTCGTGTAGAATGTGTAGATAAAATTTACTGCTTTTATGCATTCATTGGGAATTGGGCCGAAATGAATCTTCTGTAGGTACATAACAACGCTATCGTATAAAACGTATTAGTTACGTATTTGAGAGATCGTTAGTATGCCACCAAATTCGTCGTTAGAAATTATTCATTTCATAAGTTTGTGAGAACGTACGGCACGTACATACATCATATTACTTGTGCATTTCATTCATGTCATGCATTCCTCCCCTTATAAATTGATTATCTCCTTTTGATAAAAGTTGTATCACAAAAAATATGTTTTCCTCAGGGTAATAAAAGAATTTTTGCTACAGATGGCCTGCACAAAGCAGACCGCCCGTAAGTCCACCGGAGGTAGAGCACCTCGACATCCATTGGCCCTAAGGGAGCACCACACCACGGACACCTTCTTGAGCGAGTTTGGCATGCCGACTTTGCTTTGGAGAGTGCTCCATGATGTGGGGTACCCAGAGGGTCAAGAACCGGTGTACTCTTGGAATGAGAGCCAGTTAGCAGAGGATGGACTTGCAGTGGTGGAGATCACAGTTCTTGCTCTTGGTGATGCTCCAGATTGGGATGGTTGGCATTTTGAGTTTGAGGGTCGCACTCCCGCTGAGGGTGCAGAGGGAGCAGCCTTTCGTGTCGTCAGGGATATTATGAGCAGATTTCCCAGTGAGCTTGCAGTAGCTCTAGCTGGCACTTTTCCTAGGGATGATCCTCGTGATGCCATTTGGGTTCAGCCTCAGGGAAGTGCATTGGTCAGAGGTCCAATTGAAGGACAGGCTAGCGACAACCAGGCAATGAGTGCTATGTTCGCCGCCATCAGAGCGTATGAGGGTCTCGAGAGTACCTACTGGACTTTGACTGGCTTGCGTGGTCAGGATAAGCTCAAGGGGAGAAAGCAGAAGAAGAGACAGACATGTGCTATAGCTAGCTTGCAGGAGCAGTTGGCTGATATTAACTTACAGCGAGACCAGGCGGTTGAGAGAGGTGATAGAGCTATGCAGCAGGTGCATACGTTGACTCAAGCCAATAATAATGCAGACCGCATGATTGGACAGTTGGTTCAGGAAAGGAATGAAGCTTGGGATGAGAGGGACCTTCTGCTGCAGAGGGTCGATGAGCTAGAGGAATACAACGGCAACCTGCACGAGGAGTTTCACGTGCTCTACAATGGGGTTGGCCCATATGCTCCACCAGACGTCGCTGGCATGGACATCGACGACGACAACGAGGACGAGCCTGTAGTTTCACCTAGGGGCGATGGTGATGTCTCCGATCCCGACGATGGCCTCGAGGAGTAGGCTAGTTGCCTTGCGCTAGTATCTAGGTCCTGTCGCGATGACCTTTCTTTTGTTGGCATGTAACCTATTGTATGTTGCTTCGAACGTATGAGACTTGGCATGTGGTTGGAACTTGGTTTCGAATGCGATATCTGAACGCATAAAAGTCCAGTGTATGTATGCTAGCAATTTGGTTGTATGGACGTGATGTTTGCCGTTGAAGTAATTTGATTAAGTGATGTTGTTTTAATTGGGATGCGATTGTTGTGCCTCTGTTTTATTGTATGAATTTATTCTCTCCAGTAAATTTAGTACGGCATAATTTTTCCTTCACTTGCAATTATTATAGCCTCACTCAATCATTACTTGTTGCTGAAATATGCAGATGACAAACACTCGCCGAACCACGTACGAGGCCGCTGAGACCGGTGCTAACGGTGCAGGGACCGGTGGTGGTGGTGGAAACCACGGCAACAACAATGAGCCTCCCCATGAACCGCATTTGCCACCTCCTCCCCCATTTACCCCTAAGATGTTCCTCACACAGTTGCTCGGGAGTCAGCGCAACGTGGAACAATCCTAGAAGAACATGGAGGATTTTCTGCGTACCATCGCCAACAACGTTCAACGTGGAAATAATCAGGGTGGTGGCCTTGGGGTGAACCAATATAGCAGCTTCAAAGATTTTATAGACACCAGGCCACCAGTATTCAAGGAAGCAACAGAGCCACTCGATGCTGAGGAATGGATCAACACGATGGAAGATAAATTTCGTGTGTTGAGGTTGACTGAGGTGTTAAAAACGGAGTATGCTGCACTTTAGTTGCAAGGACCGGCGGGAATGTGGTGGAAGCACCATCGCACCACCTTCCCTCCAAATGCTCAGATTTCATGGAGAGAGTTTGCTGAGGCCTTCCGTGGAGTCTATATTCCACCCGGGCTGACCGAGATGAAATTAGGAGAATTCTTGGCGTTAAATCAGGGCACCAAGACCGTTACGCAATATCTACATGCCTTCAACAACTTGTGTCGCTATGCTCCCGACATGGTTGACACAGATGCTAAAAGGATAGCCAGTTTCAAGAGGGGACTCAATCCAAAAATGATGAAGTATGTTGGTACCAACAACCGCGTCAGATTCAATGACTTTATCAGCGACTGTCTGAAGCAGGAGAAGAATAACAACGCCAGCACCGCAGCCAAGACACGCAAGAGAGCCCTTGAAGGTGGTCCGTCCCAAGCTAGAGCACCTATGGGAGGTCGTCCTCCATATCGCCCGTCGGCACCTGGCGCTAGGTTCAGGCCACCTCAGCAAAGAAGTCAGAATTTCCGTGGACCCCAGAAGCCTTACAAGATGGCAGTACAGCCCAACAAAGCAGCCGCAACTACGTTACAAGGTAGTTCCAAGGGAGCTATAGGATCTACTAGGACAGTGAGGGGACCCTGCTATAACTATGATCAACCCAGCCATTTCTCGAGGTTTTGTCCGTACCCGCCCAAGAAGAAGCAGCAGACTTATAATGCTAGAGTGCATAGTACGACAGTGGATGAAATTCCTAAGGGAGAGCCCGTCACTACTGGTAAGTTTCCTATCAACGAAAACCCTGCAGTTGTTCTATTTGATTCTGGATTATTGTATTCTTTTATGAGTCAAGCATTTGCACAGAAACATGAACAACTATGCACAGAATTGGGTTATGGTTACCGTATAAGTTCAGCAAGGGCTGATGTTTTGAACAATCGGATGGTTCGAGGGGCAACCCTTGAATTAGGTACCAAGAAGTTCTAAGTGAACTTGATAGTTATGCCTGGATTAGTTTTGGATGTCATTATAGGGATGAATTGGATGAAGGATTGGGGAGCAGTCATAAATACTAGAAGTCGAGTACTTACCCTTAAGGATCCCCTGGGTGAGGGTACTTTCCAAGTACCATTGCCTCGAAGAACAGACCTTATAAGTGTTACATGTGCTACGGCAGTCATTCCTATTCATCAGATTCCGGTAGTTTGTGAATTTCCGGATGTATTCCCGGATGAGCTACCTGGTCTTCCGCCGGATAGAGAGATTGAGTTTGGAATTGAGTTAATCTCCGGAACAGCTCTAATTTCAAGAAGACCCTATCGGATGCCTCCAGATGAGTTAGCTGAGCTGAAGAAGCAATTAGAAGATTTATCAAAAAAGGGGTTTATCCGGCCAAGCAAGTCTGAATGGGGATGTCTCGCCTTGTTTGTGAAGAAGAAGAAAGAGGGCACGTTGAGAATGTGCGTAGATTACAGGCCACTCAACACTGTAACCATAAAGAATAAGTATCCCTTGCCTCATATTGATGTTCTGTTTGACCAGTTAGCCAAGGCCAAGGTGTTCTCAAAAATAGATTTGAGATCCGGTTATCATCAGATCAAGATTAGGCCACAGGATATACCAAAAACTGCATTTTCCACCAGATACAGGTTGTATGAGTATCTTGTCATGTCCTTTGGCTTGACAAATGCTCCTGCATACTTTATGTTTTTGATGAATACAATTTTCATGCCAGAATTGGATAAGTTTGTGGTGGTGTTCATCGATGACATTCTAGTGTACTCCGAGAACGAGAAAGATCATGAAGAGCATCTGAGAACTATCTTGACCAGACTTAGGGATCATCAACTGTATGCTAAGTTTAGCAAATGCGAATTCTGGTTGAAGGAAGTTCCTTTCCTTGGTCACATTCTGTCAGAGAATGGAGTTTCAGTCGATCCAAGTAAGGTGCAAGAAGTTATGAATTGGAAAGCACCGACCACAGTTCCTGAGATTAGAAGTTTCTTAGGACTAGCGGGTTATTACCGTCGCTTTATACCAGACTTTTCGAAGATTGCCAAACCGATGACAAGTCTCCTACAGAAGGATCACAAGTTTGTGTGGACAGAGGAGTGTGAAGCAGCTTTCCACACTTTGTGGAAACTGTTGACCACTGCTCCTGTTCTAGCACAACCAGATATCGAGAAACCATTTGATGTGTTTTGCGATGCATCGAAAACTAGATTAGGCGGTGTTCTTATGCAAGAAAGGAGAGTCATTGCCTATGACTCACGTCAATTGAGGAAGCATGAGGTCAACTATCTGACACATGATCTTGAACTTGCTGCAGTTGTGCACGCCCTAAAAAATTGGAGACATTATCTACTTGGTAATGTGTGCAATATTTTCACGGATCACAAGAGTCTTAAGTACATCTTTACACAACCAGAGCTGAACATGAGACAGCGCAGATGGTTGGAATTGATCAAGGATTACAACTTGAATGTGCAATATCATCCTGGAAAAGCCAATGTAGTGGCAGATGCTTTGAGCAGAAAGTCACATTACTTGAATGTGCAGCCATTACTTGAAGATGGGTTCGATCTAATGCATCCTGCTGTGTTACATAGTATTCAGATTAGTTGCTCTTTGGAGAGTAAGATAATAGAAGGCCAGAAAATCGACAAGGGAATATTCCACATCAAAGAGAAAATAAAAGAAAAGTCATCTCAACACTTTAAAGTGGATGAACAGGGCGTGTTGTGGTTTGACGACCGTCTTGTGGTTCCCAAGGATCGAGAGCTTAGGAATAAACTCATGGATGAAGCTCACCTTTCTAAGCTATCTATCCATTCCGGAAGTAGTAAGATGTATCAAGAACTAAGATCTCATTATTGGTGGACCAAAATGAAGAAAGAAATTACAGCATATGTTGCCAGATGTGACACATGTTGTCGAGTGAAAGCTATTCATATGAAACCTGCCGGTATGTTGCAACCCTTATCAGTCCCTAGTTGGAAGTGGGACGATATAAGTATGGATTTTATCACGGGTTTACCCACTACTAAAAAAGGACATGATTCGATTTGGGTAATTGTGGATCGTCTTACCAAGACCGCTCATTTCTTGCCTATCAAAATAGAATATCGACCACCTCAATATGCCAAGAAGTATATCGCAGAAATTGTGAGGTTGCATGGTATACCAAAGATCATAGTATCTGATAGAGGCTCATAGTTCACGGCTCACTTTTGGGAACATTTACACAAAGGCTTAGGAACTAGTTTGATTCACAGTACCGCTTATCACCCTCAGACAGATGGTCAGACTGAACGAGTGAATGCTATTTTGGAGGATATGTTAAGAGCCTGTGTATTGTCTTCTAAGGGATCATGGGAGTCATGGTTACCATTAGCTGAGTTTTCTTATAATAATAGTTATCAAGAAAGCATTAAGATGGCCCCATTCGAAGCTTTGTATGGCAGAAAATGTAGAACACCATTGAATTAGGTCGAGCCTGGTGATAGAAGGTATTATGGCATTGACTATGTAGAAGAAGCCGAGAAGAAAGTTCATATTATTCAGCAGAATATGAAAGCGGCCCAATCACAACAGAAAAGTTATGCAAACAGAAGAAGGAGACCTCTTGTGTTTGAAGTTGGTGACTATGTTTATCTGAAGGTCACGCTAATGAAGAAGAAACGGTTTGGAGTCCGAAGAAAGCTTGCAGCTAGATTCGTAGGACCATACAAGATCTTGGAAAGAAGAGGTCTAGTAGCTTATAAGTTAGAGTTACCTGAGACCATGAGTACCGTCTTCCTAGTTTTCCATGTATCACATCTTAAGAAGTGTTTGCGTGTTCCGGAGGAAAGAATAGAACCTCGGGGCATCCAACTCAAATCAGATTTGGTGTATTGTGAGCAACCGGTCCGTGTGTTAGACACTAAAGAACATGCTACTCAGAATAGTGTGGTGAAAACATACAATATACAGTGGGATCATCATGATAAGGGAGATGCAACTTGGGAACGGGAGAATATCTACAAAAAGCTTATGAAGATTTTTATAACAAATGGTTCGTAACCCAAATCTCGGGACGAGATTTTTATAAGGGGGGAGGGCTGTAACACCCTGGTGTTATGCCAGCATTTAGGCACTGCAAATCATACATATCATGCATCATCAAGCATCCAAATCATACATGCCTAATCATGTAAATAACAACTAAAACACTGCTTCGAAACATATGAAACATGTTGTGAAACCTGAATGTTGCATACATTTGTTAGAGTTGTTTTGCCCTGATTTTGTTTGCTAGGCTAGTAAAACATGTTTGGCTACTATTGTAAATCACCTAGGATTATTTAGTTCAATTTTTGGAGCAAGGTTTGTATTCAAATTAATTCAAAATTTTGCTTCAAAAATAATTCACCAAAAATTAGGGTTTTGAGTTAAACATTGACTTTGATTTTATAATTCAAAATCTAGATAGAATTGGACTTTGGTCATAAAAGCAAAGTTGTAGAGAATTAAATTCTAATCAACTTTCATTTTTGGTACATTTTCAAAAGATGTCATTTTCTTGCTCAAAATGATATTTGAAAGCTGGCATTTAAAATTTTCTTGAAAATATAAATGGAAAAAGGGCTTTTCTCATTCACGGGCCGCCGCCTCGTTTCCGGCCCATGGCCGAAGCCGGCCTGGCCTGTAGCCGCGAGCCTCCCGTGCCAGCGCTGTGTGCCTCACCAGCCCAGCCCAGCCCATCGCCGTGCCTGGCCTGCCTCCGCGCTCGCCCGCCCGCTGATGCGCCCGCCTACTTCTGCTGAAGCCGGTGCGCTCACTTGCTCTCTCCCGCGCTGCCTCTCCTCTCCGCAAGCGCCGAGCTCCCCCACTCTCCCCCTCGCCGCGCCATCGCACCCGCCGGCCAAATTCACCGCGCCTTCTCCACCTCGGCCAGCAATCGTGCGCCAGCAGTTCCGCCTCGCTCTCCGACACGTGGTGCTCGCGCTTGTGCCGATCGATCGAGCTCAGGTAGTGCTTTCTAGCGCCTCGCCACCGTCGGCCATGGCGCCGTCGTGCTCGGCCGCCGTGGAAGTCGCCCTTCCTGCTCTTCTCCACCCTGCCTACCTACCTTCCTGCCTTCGCTAGCCTCTCACGAACCGCATGCTCCCTCTAGCTTGCCCTGGCACGGCCGGCAATGGCCACCGGCCTCGTTGGCCGAGTCGTGCCGCCGCGGCGTCACAGCACCGGCGTGGCCTTCGCCTCGGCCGAGCCAGGCCGAAAGGCCATGGGCCGACGCCCTGCCAGGCCGCCTCCCCCTTCCCTTCGCTCGGGCCGCGCAGGCCAAATGTGGCAGTGGGCCGATTGATTCCAGCGGGCTGGCCCAGTAGCAATAGGATGATTTGTTTTCAATTTTTCTTTATTATTTGAAAATAAAAATGGTTTGGAAAATGTTTGGGTACTCAAATTTGCTCCAAAACTGTTGAAATAAATTTTTCTAGGTTCCTTATCATCAGATCTACTTGGGAAAATTATTGCATGTCATTTTTGAGATACTTTTATGTAGGATTTTATTTAATCATGTATATTACTGATAACTTGAAAAATATGTAGAAAAATCTATAGGCTTCAGAAAAATATGATTCCAAGATTGTTAATCTTCTTATGTAATGTACCTCCTAGGAAAAATATGTTTCATGCATGTGCTGTGGGAAAATTTTCAGGTGTAGTTCAAGTACCTTTAATGGCTGATTTTTGTTATTTTAGCTAGGGAGCAAACTTTGTATAAAACATGCATGTGATAATTTTTGTACAGTCATTGTATGCTATGAAGAACATAGGAAAAATACTAACTCTGTTGTTCCTAGGAACCCAGTCGTCATACCCGAGGAGCCCGAGGAGCAGCTCGAGGTGCAGCCGTAGGAAGTGCCCGAAGCCGACGAGGAGGACGTTGAGGAACTTCCGGAGTGCCCCGATCACCGCCCGAGCTCCTTTGAGAGAGGCAAGCCCCGGAGCATTTTCTCCCGGTTTGCAATTATTAAGTCACTGCTTTACTTTAATTGATGCATTACGTTCAGGAGTTGTTTGCAACCGTTGCTGCATTATACCTTGTTTACCTTTATTATACTATATCCTTGTTACCCTGGTATCCGCAGTCGAGTCAATGCTTAGCTGGCTTAGACCGGTAGAAGTCGGGTGATTTTCTATCACCTGCGAGCTATAGGTGGTTACCTGGATCTGCTTGGATGACTATGAAGTCATGGTATAACTAAGTGTTAAATGAAATTGAGACCGGACGAAGACTTGCAGAGTTTTGGACTGTAGTGCTTTCCATCTGTGTCGATTAAGGACCGACCGTTGTTGGGCCTCGAGTCATGTTGAACGCATGCCTTACATTTAGCTGGCCGGATAAAGTACCTTCCGACCGCGAAGCTGGGAGATTATTCGGGCCGAGTAGATTGCCCGCAACGCACTGTGCCGGAGCAGGTGTGGTATGACACGGGGGCGAGATGATAAGACCAAAGTGCAGTCGGTCGGCCCCCGGGTACATGTGGTTCCTGGCAAACTCAAGATTCCTGGATAGTTGACTCGGTGATCAATATCTCACTTTAGCGGGTGAGCGAGGTTTGTGTAAGGAATAAATCACCAGCTGGTTAGGAATCGATTCAAATCGCCATCGCTCCTGGACAGTGAGCACTTGACTTGAGTTACTTCATCGTAGTAAATGTTTATGGAACACTTGGACAGTTATAGTGAATATGACAGTATGGAAGTTGTTTAATGATCATTGGTTATCATTATCTGCTTAATCACATGTTTGCTCTAGTATAGGTGCAAATCTAGTTGATAGGTTACTAACAATTAACTTGACAATAATGCTTTAAAAAGGGTCTTGAAATGCTAAAAATGCTTCTTTTTGCAAATGAGTCAGCTACCCTACTATAAAGCCCTTCATAATCCTTGGTGTCACTTATTTTCGGTTATGTCGGGTAAGTCTAGCTGAGTACCTTCTCGTACTCAGGGTTTTATTCCCACTTGTTGCAGATGGGCAGATGTATTACGACTACTGTATCAACTGTCTTTATCCTGCGATGGGTGATGCTTAGGACCATGGGCATGGTCATTCCTTACGTCTCGTCTGATGCTTTTGTTGGAGATGATCATTCGCTGGCACTATATTTGAACTTCGCGTGAGTGTGTGTGGTTTGACAAATGCCTTCCGCTACTTTTATTCGAACTTGTTTTGTAATAACTATGTTGAAACTCTGATGTATCTGAGATTGCGAACTTTTATGTAATATGTGATGGTGACCGCTAAACTTATTACGATCTTGGCTGGAATGGAAGTTGGTTTGAAATCCTTCGTGATTTCACGGACTACCGGGTTCACTACAAAAAATCTGGGTTTGTATGACAAACGGAAACTATCATGGTAAGTACAAAATTTGTCATAAAAAGTATCTTATGACGAAAAAGCAGCGTCATGCCGGTCGTCATATAACGACCGTCACATAATATACCTTGTGACAATAATATGGAGAGCCGTCACAAAATGTCATGACCTTTTGTGATGGTATCGTTCGGTCGTCACATATTGTTACCTTTTATGACAATAGTATTTGTCACGTATTGTTTAGTCAACGCGTCACTTAATGTATGAACCGTCACAAATGCCAAGTACGTACCCTGGTTCATGCTCGCTATTATGACGATAAGAAGCCGTCATGTATAGGGTAGTTAACCATGGTTAAAAAGCCGTCATGCATTATATATTCTGCTGCCAGGTTCTTATATACAACGCAAATGATATTGTACATCTTGTTTATTACATGATATTATACGACTCATCATACAGTACAATCAAGTCATACAAGAATCAACTTCACTATGCTATAGTAGTAGTATTGGCTAAATACAAAGCTATGGAGACCAAAAGTTAAGTGAAGGTCGCCTATCAAAGCAACAAAAGAAAGAGCTTTACCCTCAAGAAACAGACATGGAATGCAGGTCACCTATCAGGATCCTTTGCTTCTGGTAAGACCTTCTAGTGGACCAAGACATCAGCTGCTTTGTCAACATTGATATAAGTGTGTCAAGGCATTACCTACTATAAATTACATAGCCATGATGGAAGAAAAAGTCACTAAACAAAAATGGAAAGTTAATAGAATAAAAGCACTATGTAATCCAAAACAGTAAGAAGGGTGCTTGTAGTTGCTATTGCTAGTACAAGTATTGCAGGCAAATCATTGAAAAGGCCTCTGCATCTCACCATCTAAGCTGCTACTACTGGTACAAGTGCATACTTAGTATACATAAACTACTGAAGAGAACTACCACAAGTAAAATTTCATAGTCCACAGAAAATTATACATACTAGCAGGAACCAGCGCGTTGCCGCGGACGCAAGACAACAAGGTCAAAAAAAAGGAGTTGTGGCACAATTAGAAGTGGGGTCATAGACTGACAACACAATTCAAATAACAGCATGCTAATGTTCAAAGGATATAAAATTTAGAAAGCAGGACTGACCATTGCACATATATAGTGAAATCGTCCTTATACATAAGTGGGCAATGGACATGTTATTTTTGAATCCAAAAACCACCGCAAGCATAGTAATCTTTGAATGTATCATGAATGATTTTAGGCTCCTATGAATTAATAATTTCCTTCGATAGAAGATAAATCAGTTTTAGATTTACAACCTTGCAGTGGCTAACATTCTTCATTGAGTCTTAGATTTACAATCTGTAGTGGCGAAGTAATTAGTATTTTACAGAAAATAGTAAACTATCAACCTCTTTAAGGAATGGCCTGATATTATGAAGCTTTTCTATAGAAGAGGACTCGAAAAGTAAGCTGACATGCTTACAACATACATGCAAATAAATGTAAATGTAAATCAGCTGCATGTTACAACCAAAGAACACATGTATTTCTAGTTTGTGTTTGTCATTTCGCAGGCAGGGAAAGAGAGAGAAAATACAGTAGGATCTGGGAATAAGCAACAATGCTGATGCCTTGCCTCTATTTGTTACCTCATCCAATGCCGTCACTCAGAATCCATTCCCTAGTCTTTATGTATCTCACTGATCTATGAGAAGATAAATGAGTTAAAATGAGAAATATTAGAAAGGATAATCATTAAGCATAGCATGTGTCTACACAAAAGCATGTCGCTAAGCATAGTTATTTATTCTTCAGACTATTTAACATTCAGAACCTTGTACGAAGCAAATAATTAGCTATGTAATAAAAAAATGCTGATTGGAAGGGAAGAATGCAACTGATGCTACTCTTATCCATGTGGCATACACATTTCTCCCATGTTATAGCAAAAATAATATTGTGAGGGCTGAACTATTTCTAATTTCTGATAATACATGGAGCTGGCTGTAGTAAAGTTGAGTTTATAAAGTTGGCTATGTTTAGTCATGATGTGAAAACCAATGGAGGAAATGTTCAAATGACACAGATGGGAATAATCACTGACGACCTGCACAAATAGAAACCCAAAAAAATAGTGTGTATTATGAGTAGAGGACTGTAAATCATTTCAAATCAATGCATCTTACCAAATGGATATGAGGACTGTATTGGTTTGAAGGGCACAATATACCAGACTGCAACAGGAGTTCAGTGACATTCATATGAGGTTATGAGTTGTGCACGGCATCACATAAATATGGAATCATCCCCACCTGGCGTGAGCCATGGCCTATGAACTGCCTGACATGTAAGGCTACATCTGCGAATCCCAGGAGAAACATATTCATAGATGACCTGAATCCAGCATATTTGTGACACAGTTAAATGAAGTTTCTTGGGAAGGATGATATCGTTGGCCATAGATCACCATGATGAGTGCAAGGTGAGAATGAGTACATGAAGGAGGTGAAAGGACGAATAATAAATCTCTGGACCACCACTTATCTCCAAAGGGAAAAATCAAAACAAATCGCAGTAGAACCCCTAGGCTTCCACCGGAGCTTGGGCTGTGCTGCTAGGGTTTGGAGGCGACCTCAGAACATGGAGATGAAGGAGGGAGAGACAGCAGTACCTGGACCGCATCATGCTGGAGGGGTCGCGTGCGGCGGATCCAGTTCACCCGCTCCTCTACCTGGCCGCCGCCATCACTGTGGGTGAGGGGCACCACGCCCTGGTCATGGGGAAGAGGTTGAAGGAGGAACGTTCGGGTTCCGAAGCCACGGCGGGTATGGGGGAGAGCGAGCGGCACCGCCGCTGTGGGGGAGAGGGAGGGGCGGCGCTGTGGGAGGCAGCGAGAGGGAGAGGGAGGGGTGCCGATGTCGGCAGAGGGAGAGGGGCGACGGGTATCGCAGTCAGGGCCGAGAGAGAGGAGTTTAGGGTTTGGGAGGCAGGATGTGCTTATATACATGTGCTTTTGATCCAACGGTTCTGATTCATCAAAGGTCCATCCAACGGTTCGAATATATTGGGCTGCATAGTGCCGGCCCAATAACAGTTGAACGGGCCGAAAACTTTGTTTCATGTTCTTCAATTTCAAGTATTTAAGTAATTATTTTTTTGCTGAAAAAGTTGTGATTTCTCTTTTTAATCTTTTGGTAAAATTTGTAACTAGTTTTTCTCCTTCATACTAACTCCAAATGTGATGATTTTTTTCCTAAAATTTTCTAAAATCATGCACTATCAATTAATTGTGTTGATTTTGTTAATATTTTTGTGTGATATGGTTTGAGCAATTCAAATTTTGAAATTTAAAAAAAAGGGTAACTGCAAACAAGATTTTGAAACCCCAAATGATTTCAGCTGAAAAAATGATGAATACCAAGTTTGTACAACTCATCAATATCTACAATTGTTATATAGGTCATTTTTGCATTTTGAGAAAGTGTTAGGAAAGTTTAGTTCTAAATTGACAAGTCTCTTATATAGTTTCATAAACTCTATGTGAGATTTATGATTTTATGACTAGTGTTTACTAATACTTTCTCAAATGGAAAAATGACCTATATAACAATTGTAGATCTTGATGAGTTATAACACCTTTGTATTCAAAAGTTTTTCATCTGAGGTCATTTAGTGTCTCATTTGACAAAGTTTGACCAAGTCAAATTTTAAATTTTAAAAAAATGACACTTTGACACCAGTTTTTGAAACTCTAAATTATTTCAAATAGAAAAGTCATGAATACCAAGTTTGTTACGCTCATCAAGATCTACATTTGTTGTTTTGGTCAACTTTTCATTTGACAAAGTTTGAATGATTCAAATTTTGGATTTTTAAATTTTGACAGCCCCAAACCAGTTTTCGAAACCCTAGATGGTCTCAACTAGAAAAGTCATGAATACCAAGTTTGTACAACTCATCAATATCTATAATTGTTATATAGATCATTTTTGCATTTGAGAAAGTGTTAGGAAAGTTTAGTTCTAAATTGACAAGTCTCTTATATAGTTTCATAAACTCTGTGAGATTTATGATTTTATGACTAGTGTTTACTAATACTTTCTCAAATGGAAAAATGACCTATATAACAATTGTAGATCTTGATGAGTTATAACACCTTTGTATTCAAAAGTTTTTCATCTGAGGTCATTTAGTGTCTCATTTGACAAAGTTTGACCAAGTCAAATTTTAAATTTTAAAAAAATGACACTTTGACACCAGTTTTTGAAACTCTAAATTATTTCAAATAGAAAAGTCATGAATACCAAGTTTGTTACGCTCATCAAGATCTACATTTGTTGTTTTGGTCAACTTTTCATTTGACAAAGTTTGAACGATTCAAATTTTGGATTTTTAAATTTTGACAGCCCCAAACCAGTTTTCGAAACCCTAGATGGTCTCAACTAGAAAAGTCATGAATACCAAGTTTGTACAAATCATCAAGATCTACAATTGTTATATAGGTCATTTTTGCATTTGAGAAAGTGTTAGGAAAGTTTAGTTCTAAATTGACAAGTCTCTTATATAGTTTCATAAACTCTATGTGAGATTCATGATTTTGTGACTAGTGTTTACTAACACTTTCTCAAATGGAAAAATGACCTATATAACAATTGTAGATCTTGATGAGTTATAACACCTTTGTATTCAAAAGTTTTTCATCTGAGGTCATTTAGTGTCTCATTTGACAAAGTTTGACCAAGTCAAATTTTAAATTTTAAAAAAATGACACTTTGACACCAGTTTTTGAAACTCTAAATTGTTTCAAATAGAAAAGTCATGAATACCAAGTTTGTTACGCTCATCAAGATCTACATTTGTTGTTTTGGTCAACTTTTCATTTGACAAAGTTTGAACGATTCAAATTTTGGATTTTTAAATTTTGACAGCCCCAAACCAGTTTTCGAAACCCTAGATGGTCTCAACTAGAAAAGTCATGAATACCAAGTTTGTACAACTCATCAATATCTACAATTGTTATATAGGTCATTTTTGCATTTGAGAAAGTGTTAGGAAAGTTTAGTTCTAAATTGACAAGTCTCTTATATAGTTTCATAAACTCTATGTGAGATTCATGATTTTGTGACTAGTGTTTACTAACACTTTCTCAAATGGAAAAATGACCTATATAATAATTGTAGATCTTGATGAGTTATAACACCTTTGTATTCAAAAGTTTTTCATCTGAGGTCATTTAGTGTCTCATTTGATAAAGTTTGACCAAGTCAAAATTTAAATTTTAAAAAAATGACACTTTGACACCAGTTTTTGAAACTCTAAATTGTTTCAAATAGAAAAGTCATGAATACCAAGTTTGTTACGCTCATCAAGATCTACATTTGTTGTTTTGGTCAACTTTTCATTTGACAAAGTTTGAACGATTCAAATTTTGGATTTTTAAATTTTGATAGCCCCAAACTAGTTTTCGAAACCCTAGATGGTCTCAACTAGAAAAGTCATGAATACCAAGTTTGTACAACTCATCAATATCTACAATTGTTATATAGGTCATTTTTGCATTTGAGAAAGTGTTAGGAAAGTTTAGTTCTAAATTGACAAGTCTCTTATATAGTTTCATAAACTCTATGTGAGATTCATGATTTTGTGACTAGTGTTTACTAATACTTTCTCAAATGGAAAAATGACCTATATAACAATTGTAGATCTTGATGAGTTATAACACCTTTGTATTCAAAAGTTTTTCATCTGAGGTCATTTAGTGTCTCATTTGATAAAGTTTGACCAAGTCAAATTTTAAATTTTAAAAAAATGACACTTTGACACCAGTTTTTGAAACTCTAAATTGTTTCAAATAGAAAAGTCATGAATACCAAGTTTGTTACGCTCATCAAGATCTACATTTGTTGTTTTGGTCAACTTTTCATTTGACAAAGTTTGAATAATTCAAATTTTGGATTTTTAAATTTTGACAGCCCCAAACCAGTTTTCGAAACCCTAGATGGTCTCAACTAAAAAAGTCATGAATACCAAGTTTGTACAACTCATCAAGATCTACCTTCTTTGTTTTGGTTATTTTTTCATATGACATTGTTTGAACAGTTTGAATTTTAAATTTCAAAATATTAGAATTTCAAACATAATTTTAGGGTACTAAGTAATTTCAAATGAAAAGTCATCAACAAGAACATTGTAAAGCTCATTGAGATCTACAAGCTTCGTTTTGGTCATTTGTTCATTCAACAAAGTGATAGTAACGTTGTTCACAAATTTTACACATCTGTCTCGTAGTTTATGAAACTATAAGAGAGATGTGTAAAATTTGTGAACAACTTTACTATAACTTTATCGGATGAACAAATGACCAAAATAAAAAATGTAGATCTTGATGAATTATACAACCTTTATGTTTATAACTTTTTCATTTGAAATCATTTCAGGTTTCAAAATCTAGTTGGAAGTCGTCATTTTTTTAAAATTTAAAATTCGAATTGGTCAAACTTTGTCACATGAAAAGATGACCAAAATCAATACATTAACTTGATAGATAATGATTTTAGAAAAATTTAGGAAAAAATCATCACATTTGGAGTTAATATGTGAGAGAAAGACTAGTTATAAGTTTTAACTAGAAATTAAAAAGAGAAATCGTTCTTGTTCATGATGAACAAGTGATTTATAAATTTTTTAAAAAAAGAAAGAAAAAGAAAAAAAACATCTCTCGGGCCTTCTATTTTAGGCTTGGCCTGCCTCCTTCCACCTGGGCCCCCTCTACATTTTTACATGGGCCTAGGCCAAGCTCCGAGCCCAACTGTCATGGGTCAAGGCTCCACCTCATACTGGGGTATTTTATGACATTGGGGGTCGTCATATTTGATAAAACATTCAGTGACGGTCTACTGTCGTCATATAAAAATTGTATAAATCGTCATAAATTCACAACCGTCAACCGACTCCTGTCGCCTAACAATTTGTGACGAAACTTGCTACCTTTATGTGACACAAGAAACAATGTCGTCATAAATACTTTTGGGTCTCATAATTTTATGACAACACATAACTTTTCGTCATATTATGTTACATTATATGACAAAAACAGGCCTCGTCATGAGGGATTTTGTCATAAAAAGAAGAATTTCTTGTAGTGGTTATACGGGCTTAAGTTTGCTAAATCATCTGCTCTGGCGGATGATTTTCTTACTTAATTTCGTATAATTAGTCGGTTCTGTTACAGCGCCTACAATCACCTTGTACCTGACGGCGTGAGCAGCAAGACTTGCCGGCATACATACTCTCGTTCTCTCGCTTGTAAGGCTGTCCCCTTCATCTATAAAAGGGGATACACTCTCTCCCAATAGAGGATCAACTCTCCAGCAACTGAAACACACTCCAACGATCTAAACAACCAAGGATCCCAACAGAGCACACGCTCAAATACTTAGCACACGTAGGAGCTCCCGTCTCTCTCGGCCCTTTGGTCTAGAGTTCGACCGGACCTCTTGCACCCCCATCTTTCTCCTTCTCGTTTGTAACGCCACTATGAACTTCAAGCACCTAGGCTCAGGAATAAAGTCACCGACCGACTCAAACTAGACGTAGGGCACATTGCCTGAACTAGTATAAACCCTATGTCATTGAGTGCTAGGCCACATCCGATCACAACGTACAACAAAACTACAAATATTTACATGTTGATCACTTTCTGCACCGACAGTTGGCGCCGTCCATGGGAAAGATGTCGTATGTTCACGCTTTTGGTCATCGGATGACCCACTTTTCCACCATCCTCGCCATGGCGGGCTCAAGCGATATGACTCGCTTCAGCTCGTTGGAGTTTCCTACACTCCTACCTGTTGGGATGTGGGTTCCACCCACCTTCAAGCCGTCCCAGACCTTCCTCTTCGGAAGTCTAGACTTTGTCGCCGACTGGCTTGATGTGCTTCACCTACGCGAGGAGGCATCTGTCCCGGTGCCCACCGGAGGGGCACCCTCCATCAGCTCCGGGACTCCCGGTGACTTCACCGGCGAGGCGACTGCGCTTCGTTCCGAGCATACGCTCTACTCAAACCCCGCTATGAGTAACATACATACTGTCGTTTACTCGCTATTTATTATCTTCTACCTATTCTCTAGAGAGACCCCGCTGTCCTTGTCACGACCGCCATGCGACCGGTTCCCCTACGTCCTCGCGACCTTCATGGACACATATGCTTAGGGGCTCCGAAGGATGCTGGCGCCGCCCCCTCTCACATTCGAATTCATGGGAATGGCGAGCTATGCTCCCACCTCTTTCCACGAGCTCCTAGATGACGACGTTGAGAGCGAGCCCATCTCGCCCGATCCCTAAAACTGCCTCGGCTATGCACAATGGGTCTGCGAGTCCGTCTCGCTCGATCCCTCGGCTACGCCCGACGCATGGGTTCGTGAGCCCGTCTCGCTCGATCAATAAACTACCTCAGCTGCGCACGACGGGTCCACGAGTCCGTCTTGCCCGATCCCTCGGCTGCGCCCAACGCATGGGTCCACGAGCCTATCTCGCTCGATCCCTAAACTGCCTCGGCGGCGCCCGATGGGGCCGTGCCCGATGCCTGGATCCATGAGTCCGTCTCGATCAATCCCTAAAACTACCTTGACTGCGCCCGATGGGGCCGTACTCGACGCCTGGATCCATGAGTCTGTCTCGATCGATCCCTAAAACTACCTCGGCTGCGCCCAACGGGGCCGCACTCGACGCCTGGATCCATGAGTCCGTCTCGATCGATCCCTAAAACTACCTCGGCTGCGCCCGATGGGGCCGTACTCGATGCTTGGATCCGCAAGCCCATCTCGGTCAATCCCTCAAACTGCCTTGGCTGCGCCTGATGGGGCCACGTCTGACGCCTGGACCCACAAGTCCGTCTCGCCCGATCCCTCAATTGCCTCGGCGACACCCAATGGGGCTGCGCCCGACGTCTGAATCCACGAGTCCGTCTCGCCCAATCCCTAAACTACACCTAATCCTTGATCCATGACTACAACATGCACACACCTGTTGACAAAACCCCCACAGGCGATTCTACTCGAAACGCCCGAGGGCTCAGGGGCTACACCCGCGGGTGCGCTCGCGCGCACCTGCCGTCAAAACAGAAAATTCCACCACCGATAAGACAAAATATCCCCAGGCGATTCCACCCGAATCACCCGGGGGCTTAGGGGCTACACCCGCGGGTGCGCTCGCGCGCACCCGCCGTCAAGACGAAAAATCCTCAGACGATTCTACCTGAATCGCCCAGGGGCTCGGGGGCTCCTATCGGGTTCATAAACCCAGGGTCCCTAATCTACCTGCTCCTCAGCAAAAGCTCGCCCCAGCAGACGATATTACGAATGATGCGCAACTCCTAGGCCGGCCCAAAAGCCTAAAGGACAGCCCAAGGGCGATCCAGTCTTCGACCGGAAGGTCTGGCCAAAGGAGGAACAAATGCTCGCTTCTGACTCAAACTGAACGTAGGGCACGTTGCCTAAACCAGTATAAACCCTGTGTCATTGAGTGCTAGGCCACATCCAATCACAACGTACGGCAAAACTATAAATATTTACGCGTTGGTCACTTTCTGCACCGACAATATCGGACCCGGTTGACAGTTGACACAGCACTTGGATCTAGCCATGGGCCTTCGGTTCTACCGAACCGAACCGATCGGTTCTTCGATTTTTTAAGAAGTTCGGTTCTTAGAAAACCAGTACCGATCGGTTCTTCAAAAAACAGGGAACCGACCAAGTTCGGTATCGGTTCTTTTGGTTCGGTCCCGGGTAGAACCGAAAAACCAAACAGTACCCAAAATCCATGTAATGACATGTTCAATACCAAATTTTGACAGCATTTCAGCATGATTGCATACAAAACCACAATGACAAATATAACAGTCAAACAGAGTAACAAATACATAAATAGAGTGCTAACTTCTAAAGCAAGGCATCAGCATTTAGCAAGAGTGCAAGACACTGAGACAACACACTACTACACTATTTTCGGTTCCTCGGTTAGTTCGGTTAACCGAGGGGGGAACCGATTTTACCGAACAAATTTCGGTTCCTCAGAAATGAGAACCGAACAGGGAACTGAGACTTCGGTTCTCGGTAAATTCGGTTCGGTTCTCAGTTTTTTTTCGGTTCGGTTCTCGGTTGTCGATAAAATTTGCTCGGGGCTACTTAGATCTGACCTGGTTCAAATCGCGATAGCAATGGACAAACATCCTTGTCTGACCATGGCCCACTTGCTGGGTCCACGGGCTACGGAGGTCGCAAGCCCACACCCGGTCACGAAAAGCCCATCTACCTCTCGGCCCAGGAATGTGCCGGGGATCTGGGACGAGATCACGAGGAGAACATACCAACGACATCCTCAGGCTCCAGAACCGCTGACGTGGCGCTCCTCCTCCTCCGGCGATTCGCTCCCTCCCTCCTCTCACGGCCACGCCCTCCCCCGCGCCTCCGCAATCTCTCACCGCCGGCCCCCGCCCTCCGTCCCTCCACGACGCAAACAACCCGCCTCCGTCCGCGAGGAGGATCCCCGATGAGGTGAGGCCTGCTGCCCTACCGATCCCTTCTCGTGCACGAATCCCATCTCGGCCCCCGGGCCGGAAAACTCCGATGCGGCGGGATCCCATGGCCGCGCCGTTCGCGCGTGGAAGCCGGGAGTCGCGGAGAGAATGCGGACCCGCGGTGACGCGTGCTTGCGACGGCGTTTCGGCTGCGACGGGATCCGTTTCTGGCTTGATTTCGTGTCCGTGTCCGAGGTATCGGGGCGTCGGTCGGGATTACGATTCGCGTGGCTTCCAGCTGAGCTGTGATCCGGTGATCCTGAGCGGGGAAGTGGTTGGTTTCCTGTTTTTTTTATGGGATTCTGCTCCAATCGGAAGGGGGAACTGGGTGGGTGGTGTGGTGTCATCCGGTCGTGGAAATTGCTCGCGCGCTGCGGTCGTCGGTCCTGACCCGCTTCTTCCTGGTCTTTTGCAGCTCGGAGACGTGTTGATTTGGATAGCTATTCGTAGAGTGTGCAATGGTGGACTTTGTTCGACGGCTCGCCTCTGCCCTGCTCAAGTGCTGCGACCTTGACATACCCAATCGGCCAAAGGGCCTTGAGGACCCCGAACGCCTGGCTAGAGAGACTGTTTGTATGCTCTTTTTACTCTCGCTTGCTTCTACGGAATCAGTCTATATGTTCAGACGCTTGTTTCGTGTCGGTTTATCGTTTATTCAGCAGTGGATTTCCTGTATTTTGCAGTTAATGTGAATGAAATCGAGGCTCTGTATGAGCTGTTCAAGAAGATTAGCAGCGCTGTGGTTGATGATGGCTTGATTAACAAGGTCTGTACGTTGTACTAATTTCTTGTGAAGTGGCAGTGAATGGCAATTTTGTTTCCATGAAGCCATGATGTCTGATCTCTCCTTGGGGCTTTGACGTATTATCTGCAGGAAGAATTCCAATTAGCCCTGTTTAAGACCAACAGAAAGGATAGCATGTTTGCTGATCGGGTATGTCCACTGGATCCTTATATACATTTTGTTTGTGAAAATTTTGTTGTCATGAAAGCAAAGCTCACTGCTGAGAACTTCACGCTATTCAGTCTGTTCTTGCCCAATTATCGTGTTCTTTTTGCTATTTGGGTCACATTATTTTTCTAGTTGTGTGTTATAAAAGGATCAACAGTACAATATTTGTTATATGAACATGACATTAATCACATTATGCTAAGGTGTCTAGAACAGTGGTTGGGCATCATAGACCCTGAGCCTTTTAAGCTTCAATCATATGCTAACACATGTGTTTCTGCGGGCATGCGTTAAGCCGTTAACACATAATTTCAATGTGTCTGCATGTGTAAGCCTCCACCTGCAATCATTGGAAGGGGGTGTGCTCAATGTGAATTCTCTATCTCTTTGTTGCAAATTCGTTTGATTTTCAAAATATGCATATTCTTTTGTGTTGATCTGAAATAAACACTAAGGTATCCTGTTTTTGATTCATTGACTTTAGGTATTTGACTTGTTTGACACGAAGCACAATGGAATTCTTGAATTTGAGGAATTTGCTCGAGCCCTTTCTGTGTTCCATCCAAGTGCACCAATTGATGACAAAATTGATTGTAAGCCTTCATGCTTAATTTATTGATTTATTCATTCATTTATTTATTCCTGAAAATGCTACATAAGTGACCAAGTATCCAGTTACAACTTTAATATGTGATAATAATTCAAGATAAGATGTCGAGTCATTACTGTTACTAAATATCCATGAAAACACTTGTGGACATGATAGGCAGCTGGAACTGTAATGCATGTGATGCCCTTCAGCTTTACAAAAGAATGAACATTGTAAAAAAATGGAATAGACATTCATTCCTGATGTGGTACATGGGTTAAATGGACTAACACTAACTCCTTTTTGTTGCGGCTAGAAATAGTTTATTTTGATTTCGTTACCTGCTAAGGCTCTGTAGGGAGGGAGAAGCTTGTAGATAGAGTATATTAGTGCGAGGCCTGCAACCTGCATCTTTACCATGCACATACAAAATCTTTAGGTTTGGGAAGTTTTCTATGATGATGAAGTATTTAGAATGAGTATGTAGTTAACCAATTCAGTTTATTCTACTTTGGGAAATTATGCATGTGTCACACTAATCATTCACTCTCATGATCTTGTTTCCTATCAACTTGCAGTTGCTTTCAAATTGTATGATCTCAAACAACAAGGTTTCATTGAAAAGCAGGAGGTACCTTCCACATGCTTATCCTTATCTTAAGAAATCATATCTTCCATGTATCACTGCATATTATTGGTTTGCATGTTCCATGTTGCATCTATTTTTCCTACATGTGCTACACTAGCTTGTACGTGAATACAATTATTCACCCTCTCAAGTCAGGTTCCAATTTAGCATATGATTTTATCGTCAATGGAAATTTATTTCTCAAGTTGAATTGAACTAAGCTGATTGATATTGAACACCCATGAGTCTAAACTGAAGCCCTCATACACAGCCCTTTTTGAGGATTGTTCTTATATTTGCTTGCACGAAGTATATCCCATTTGACATTAAATGCAGCCATCAGCAATGAAAATGTTGTTGTGTTTGTTCTTGATTGTCAGGTCAAGCAAATGGTTGTCGCAACACTTGCTGAATCAGGAATGAATCTTTCAGATGATATTATTGAAGGCATTATTGATAAGGTATATCGGAGTACATATATTTCTGTATAGGGTATATATCTATCGAACTTATGCTTGGTTGCTCATACTTTTTGATGTTACTAGACATTTGAGGAAGCAGATACAAAGCACGACGGGAAAATTGACAAGGAGGAATGGCGTAGCCTTGTCTTGAGGCATCCATCTTTGTTAAAAAATATGACCCTCCCATATCTCCGGTCAGTACTCTTGATGAGTTTTCCCTTTCTTAACAATTTGAATTTTCATGTTTCAAAAAAACAATTTGAACTTTCTTCCTGAACTTCTACTTGGGTTCCTAACCTCCTATGTGAAGCTCACTAACTCAGTATTGTAGACTCTATATTTGTTAACCACACAGAACATACACCACCTGCTCCCTCCATTTCTCTGTATTTGTCCTAGTCTCGGAATATGCTGTTTTAGTCAATTGTTCCTTAGTGGGTCAAAACTATTGTGTTTTATACTTTTATTGTGAATATTCATGTTATGATGCACATGACGTGTACGGGATACTTTTGCTGTTTCCGACAAGCTTTAATTCAAGTACCCTTTGGTATACTCTGTGTAATGTCTGTTTAATGTCTTATTAATCGTGATTCGTGATAATGAAGATATTAATAGCCTTGTTGTTTAGAGAAGAAAAAGGCCACCCTCTTTGGATTGGAAGTTTGTTGGAAAGAACAGAAGTATCTTGTGGTTTTAGGACTATAATAACAGGAAAAATCACAATAAAACACCATCATTTCCACCCTTGGACAGATATGTTGAAACAGATAATTCTGAGGCATGGACAAGTATAGTAAAATGGAGGGAATATCTATATAAGAACTTTAAATTTGTCTGTGGATTACTGTTCATCCAATCAGCAGTACCGGGTGTCAGCTCCGCGATGAACAGTCTCAACCCGATAAAGAACAGTACCACCCGATAAAGAACAGTACCAACCCCGATACAGAACATTACACACCGATACAGAACAGTACGCGCCCTTTACGGCACAGTACACACCCGTTACGTCTTTTTTTCCCCTTTTTTCCCGCCCTCCTTCGCACGTGCAGCGTGGGGGCTCACGCTAGTTAACATAAAACCTTTGCTTGCCAGATCACTTCTTCTCCGTCAGATCCTTATCTGGAGAAAGATGGGGGTAATTCTGTGCTGATGGTGCACTATCATGATTGCTAATTGAAACTTGGACAAAAAAATACAGTTTAATCTCTTTTTTTGTGCTGTTTTTACTGAATCTGTGTATGTTTGATGAAGTAACAGCATTTATTGAAATATTGTTCTGATCGTGGATTAATTTTTGAACAGGGATATCACCACAACATTTCCAAGCTTTGTGTTCAACTCTCAAGTAGAGGATGCGTGAGGTCCCAGCGTCTATGGCACCATTCAAGCCCCTGGGGCACACATCAGATCAGGTTCTGTGGGGGCACTAGTGTGTTTTTGTTTCCTTGAAAATGTAAATTTTATGTGGTGGCACGTCCTCCTTTTGTATAGTGAGTATTGCTATTGTGCACAGAATTGCAGCATGAAGCGTTTCTTGTCATGTGTTTATAAAATGTTCCTCAAATATATTGTTCATCAACAAGTTGCACCTGCCGGCATGAAAATGTAGTTTTTTCGAGTGCCAAGGTAAAATGTCTGACATTGCAACTAATTAAGCATGGTAAGGCTTAGTAAACTGTATCTTAGCTCTGTGTTGGGGACGTTTATTTTTATTTTATTCAAAGAGAAGATCAAGCGTTGAAGCCGTTTGTTGCGACGGAGTCCAGCCATCTCAGTTATTCCATATCTGTTTGTTGTGATGGACTCCTGCCATCTCCATTATTTCATTTCTGCCAGGGAAGGAATTTCAGTATCATGTTAATACGTTAATGATTTTTGTGTAGTTCTATATGCACTTGGCGGGACTACCTCTCACTCTGTCAGCAAGAAATAATCAGGATTCAGTTTGTGTGGTCGAATAGTTACGGTCTTTTGGAACGTAGGATTGCATAGAAACGTAGCAATAGGAAAAATACAGGAATACAATGCACTTAACACTTTACCCAATGGATTAAGAAAACACAAAAGTGCAAGATTGAGGCCCCCTTTGCATTGCAGCAAAAACTAAAGGAAAAATGTCACTTTTGGATTGGAGGCAAAACGGAGAATCCTCATTTCTAAGTACTGTAGCACCTTTGGTTTGCAGGAATTGCTTGTAGGAAAAGGATAGATTTTTTTTTTTTCGCCATTCAATGATGTCAGAGAAAAACCACTGAACAAAATCTCTACTCAAATCTCATTGTTTCTTGCTTTCTCCGATTTTCCTTTTTTTGGGAACGCTTTCTCCGATTTTCCTACAAGTCATCCATATACCTATTTTTACAAAACTTATGTGTTTTTTTATTTCTATGTTTTGTATATGCATTTTTATCATATTTCTATTTTTTTCTATTTACTCTCTCCATCCTAGAATAGAAGTCATAATTGTTTTTTTTTTCTTATTCTTGTAATACAGGGTGCCTATGCAGCATCTAGGCCCTGTTTGGTCCACAGCTTCAAAAAGCAGCCTAGCCCAAGCAGGCACTCCAAGCGACCAGGATTCGTTGCCTGCTAGGCATTTGCCTATGTGCCAGGCCTCAATCCAAACATGCCCCTAATATAATGTAGGACCAAATCGACTCTTTGGCTCCCACGTGCATGCATCTGTGCAACACGCATGAATGCACGTCCTGTGAGGCTAAGAAAATCATGGGAGGCTGAGAAAATTAACTGCGCAGAGCAAATTAGACGGAGAACCATAGCGCCTGTCACGTGTAGGAGTTAATTTGCTTCTTGATTTTGGTGTTTGAGGGAGTTGCACCTTCTATTCTAGGATGGAGCGAAGGAAAAACATAGAAATTCAATGGGGGACACAAAAGAAATTTTTTATGAGGTTCATCCTCTTGGTAAAATTTCCCTAAAATTCCGATGAAACAAGTCATTCCATAGCAATTTCCTATGAATTCTAGGAAGTAGGAACCCAATCCTTTATTCCAAAGGGGTTCATAAAAAAGTTTTCCTATAGGATTTCAATGCTCTAGAATTCCTTTGTTTTTTCTTTGTTGGGCCTAACAACTACTTCATCTATCTCAAAATTCTTGTGTTTTCGTATTTTTAGGACTGATCACCGCTCACATGTACCATATTTTTTGCGCTCACATGTACCCTATTTATTGAGGTAATTCGTGTTGATAAAGAAATAAGCCGCTAATTAAAAAGAATGTATGGAGGTATGCAAGCCACAATCTCAGGCTGAATGGCTGATATGAATCCAAAATTCCAACCTAGTGTCCAAGAGCTAAAACACCAAGTTTTTTGGACAATATTTCAATCCTAAAAAAATCAAGTTTTTCTTAAACAAGAGAGTAATACTCCTTCAGTCCTAAAATACAATATATTCAAGCAATTTTAGAACAAAATAAGAAGTTTGGCAAAAGACTAACTTACCTCTCACTAACTAGTTAGTTTCGTATAATTCAAAATGACATGCATGCATCTCATTGATTCCAGTTGCCAATTGAAGGAGTCATTTTGTGCTGGATGATGTTTAAAAGGCATGTATCGATGGAGTTTAAAAGGCATATGTGCATGGATGAGGTTAAAAATGTAGAATAACTTGTAATTGAGACAAATTTTGGATACCTTGAATTTAGGACGGAGGGAGTAATAACTAGGGATGAAAACGGATCGGATACGGACGGATATCACCGATATTACATTTGTTTTCATATTTCTGTCCGGATTCGGATTCGAATACAGATAGTGTCAACTATGTCGGATATGATACGATTGGATATCGACATCATAAATAGGCGATTTGAGTATTCGGATACGGATACGGTATCGGATGTTGGATATTCGGACTCGGATATGGATAGATCTCAACCCCTCTAAACGGATTCGGTTTCGAATACGGTCGGAAAATATCCGTACCGTTTTCATCCCTGGTAATAACTAAAATATAGTCATAGTCCATCCAAACAGTCAGACTAATGGGTGGACTAATTTTTTGTCAAGCCTCAATTAACACTTTCAGTCTATTAGGTTTGCAAACCCAGCTAATGGGACTAATAGGACTAGGGTATTACCTCATCACAATGAGAGTTTAAACATGTACAAATATGTGTCCTGTGTTTAGTTGTTTTTTTGCATGACAAGTGTGAATTACAAGCTATATATTTGAGAAATTTGCAAGATGAACCCAAAATGAATTTAAAATTAGCGCAATGGCTAGAAGGGTCAACAAGGTGGCCCAAACAATTTGCAGATACCCTGATTCAATCATTTTCTATATAGACTTTATCCTAGACAAAGTCATAAAGAATCATTTTTAGTCACAAAATTACTTCCCTCAGAGAATCACTTCCTAAAACAGAATTAGAAGCAGGGGAGCTTGTGTCCTTTTGTTTTCCTTTCCCTTTTTCTTTTCTGTCCCGTTTCCTTTTCCTTTTAGATCTTGTATTTCAACTACAATATATTCATAATATTATTTCCTTTCATTTACATAACCTTGTTCTTTGTTTTTAGTTTGCTCATTTTTTAAATTCTTTTCTTATTTTCACTTACAGAAGTGCATCCATTTCAAAATCAAGTTAACTTTTTAGATAGAAAGATGTGGTTGAATTTTGTGCACAAGAATTTGAACGAAACAATAAAAATTTGCTCACATTTTTCTAGTTCCCACAAGACATGGGTTTGGCGTCTCATTAATTGAAATATTCGTGTGAGGGCACAAAGAAAAGTAGCCCAATGTGATAATATAATATCGATGCTTTACAAAATTGAGACTGAATTGTTTCTAGAAAAATCATAACTCTCTTTTGTTGGAAATTTTGAATCGGGGCACAAACATAATAAATAGCCAAATGTTATTACATCGCTCCCCTTCTGCAAGACCATTTTCACTTGGCCATGCACCCAACATTCCTTGTTTTCAGCTGAAAGACAAAGAAGCCACGTAATAATTTCTTTCATGAATTTACCTTTTTAAAGAAATTTTGTGAGTACTTTTTTTTAGATGAACACCAATCGCAATCAGGGTCACATACAACGATCAAATTAAAGTTCACTAGACCAATGCATTTCACGAGTTGCTGATAGTTGTTGACTTGAGGAAAATATCTTCAAATGTATGATAGAGCGATATTTTACAAGAACGCATCCATAGTCTCTTTAGGTAGCTGACGAATCGTGAATAGTGTTTGAGCTTCATGAAGCAGACACATACAATTATTGTCTGATGTTTCAATGAACCTCTGTATAGTTTTCAAGAAATTAGAAGTTAGAGTTGCTGGTTTTCGATGTCATCGTCTGTGCGCATTGCGTTTGATGTTTCGCCTTCTTCTGTAATTTCTTCTGTAATAAGGGTCGGTTCCTCTGGTTCCCATAGATTACCTTCCGGATCGGTTTTCAACATCCTCACAACTCGTGAGATTTTAGGTCTTCTGTCGGGCGACTCTTGCACGCAAAGCAGCCCAATCTCGATGCAGCTCCATAGCCTTGATAAGAACTTGGGATCAGCTTTCTCTTCATAAGATAGAGGCACTTTTGGGTCAAGAAACAGTTCCTCCAGTGTGCAGCCTTCATTATTATTATTATTCCAGGATTTCTTGGCCTGCGCAGAACAAAAAAGGTTGTGCCTTTTTTTAATTGCAATACACCAAGTCACCAATGCAATTGCCAATTAGAAGAACCGTGGAGTTAGCTGATAATAACTTTATGTAGTGCTGGTGTATTTTCTAGCTTACTTACGTGTGGAAGTAGCCTCTGCATGAGCGTGACACAGTTTTGGCCGCCGGTAATTATCTCAAGCAGAACCACTCCAAAGCTGTAGACGTAGGATTTGTTTGTTGTTCGCCCATTTCGGCACTCTGGAGCCGAGTAACCGCTTTAAGAAATGCATAAATTCTGTTCAGTTATATATATCCAAAGAAGCATGCAGTCGTCTCTAATAAGTGCACACGGTAGATAAGCAATACAACCGAAAAAAAAACGTGCATGTAATATATGTGGAGGTGTATGTGGATCGGAGCTACAAGCATTGCTCCAATCCACACGTACACTTACACATGTATTACATACACCTTTCATATTTTGCTTGTATTGCTTATCTGCCATATATTATGATTTATTCTCAGAGGGTTCCAACAATTGTGTGTAAGGTTTGCTCATCAGGAACGTGTTTTGCCAGTCCAAAGTCTGCTATTTTGGGTGTCAAATCATCAGCCAGCAGTATGTTGGCGGGCTTAAGATCTCTATGAATGATATTCCTGCCACAATGGACATGAAGATAATAGACGCCCTCTGCAATGGAGGTAATAATTTTTAGGCGTTGCGTCCAACTCAGCTGCTTACGTTTGTTGTCTTCACCTGCAGATAAAAAATAATCATTCACGGTTGTCCTCTTCATCATGGACAATTTGCATGTTTTTTTTTAATTAAGGAAAAAACATCTGGACTCCAAATGTGTATAGCCACACGATCGATGCCAAACCTTAAACTCTAAATCCTAAACCCTAAATCCAAAACTCATGCATGCATGTACAAGGAACGTCGTTGCTCGGACTAGAGCTGCAACTCTGCAACATATGCATATGTAATTGATCCAAGATAAGTGTGACCTAGCATACTGATATTGTTTTATTTGCAAGTATTTACACTGACTACTGATCAGAGACACGACACACATGGATTTTAGTCGTATATGGGCATGCATCCTATATATAGAAGTACAGCCGAACTGTAAAGCATGCATGGACTATATGGATGGATGCTTGGAAGGATATATGGTCATTGGATTTTGAATACGCCACAGATCCTTACGAATCTCAGTTAAGGCCTTGTTTGAATGTTGTCGATTTTATCTCAATCTACGTGTATTGGGATGAATTGAGGTGAAATTTAGTTTAAGTTCCACTCTAATCCATCTCAACACATGGATTGATACGAATCCGACTACATCCAAATAAGGCCTAAGTGTACACGTACGTACGTGTGTGGACAACGTTAGCAACTTAGCATGCATATAGGACTATAGGAGTATAAAAGAAGGTCATTATATATGTACCAAATACGTAGTGGTCCAGGCTCGAGCTCCCATTCTCCATGTATCCGTAGATTAATAGCGGACCCTTGTAGTCTCCACCCTCAGTGTCATCATCAGTATTACGATTGCAGTAAGCGAGCAGCCCGACAAGATTGACATGACCCAGCCCAAACAAAACTTGCAGTTCTCTTTCGAAGTTGTTGTTGACTGATTCAGCCCCTGTTTAGATCCCACCCAAAAACCAAAAATTTTCAAGATTCCTCGTTACATCAAATTTTGCGGCACATACATGGAGCATTAAATGTAGGTAAAAAGAATAACTAATTGCACAGTTTGCCTGTAATTGGCGAGACGAATCTTTTAAGCCTAAATAGTCCATAATTGAATAATTTTTGCTAAATACAAACGAAAGTGCTACAGTAGCCAAAAGCCAAAAATTTTCGGAACTAAACGCGCCCTCATTCAGCACCTTTACAGCAACCCTATTCACCCCACCTGGTACTCCTATCCTGGTTGATTCCTGTTCAGGTAGTTCACACTGCACCGAGGTTGACAAAAGTGTATGTCCATAATGAAGTATCTAGCGTTATTAGCGGTAATAATCATGAAGATACAGTAGTGTAGGCTGCATTTGTAGATGCTCTGTAGAGTTGGCTGGATTATCTCTACTCTTCCATGGCTAGAAATCAGCAATTTATAGAGGCGGCTAGCAACAATACAATAACCGTCTCTACAAATCGATTTATATAGCGGTTGTAACAGCCGCAATAGCGTTAGCGCTCTCCTACCGCTACCGTATTAATGTAGCGAACTAAATTTAGTAAGTTGAAACTTAGTATTTAAGTTTGTAGGCCGCTATAGGTCCGCATTCTTCGTAGCGGCCGCAACTGCGTGGTATGGTATGTAATAAATAAATAATCTTAGTCCATTTAAAATATGTAGATGGTTTAAGTGACTACGAGAATGATGATGTTGCTACTTTTTAACAACGATAACGTTATGAACTATTTATGGTTCCTCATAATCTTTCTTTATAAAATCATATATATGATATATGACTATATGTAATGTGTCAAACATCTTGTTTTTTTCTTAATTTAAGTATGTGAGACATCAGTTCTTTGAGTCTAGTTAAATGTATATTTATACACATTATTTACGAGACATATTGTTAATTTTTTTTGTAATCATCATATGCCATTATTGGAACTTCCTGTCCGCAATAGCACCTATATATCCATGGTCCGCTACCTCAACGTCAACCCGCTATAAGCTATTTGGTACCTTGGCTATAAATCACGGCCACCTCTACAAAGCATTTCCCCAGAAACCATCTAAAAATATCATAGACTGGGACAAAAATGATAACATTTTTTTTTTAATCCGAGGAGACCCTACCAGAGTACTGCACGCGCGAAAATGCTCATAGGTCACTTGATTTTTCACATACAGGGTGCACGTTAGCTGTTTTTGAATTGGTCGTTTAATGGTTGATTGTGCGTTAGGGGCCTTCTTTCATGCTATTGTTCGGGTTGGTTGTTACCGCTGTGTGGTAAGTTGTAACTCCGCGTTTCGGGTTCCTCTCGAATTCATGTTCTTGTAATTAACTATCTCCCTGTATTGATAAAATATGTGCCTAGGTACGTCCTCAAAAAAAAAAAAAAAAAAAAAAAACAAGTTACATACAATCCTGAATTCAGTGTTTGGAGTCAATATTGATTCCCAAACCAATCAAAGATAATTTTCAGGCCCACTTTGGTTGCAGAAATTTCACGGGAATTATATAGGAATTTCACAGGAATCAGTTCATTTTATAGAACAAACGTAGGAAACTGAAAACTTTCCTACAATCAAAAGGGGCCTAATTCTAGCGATTGATCAGAGTTTCTCATGGTATACTGTCCCAAAAAATCCTTGACCAATCTTGTTTCTTTCTGAGAAATTTTCTGTGGCATCTTTTAAGATTCGATAGTGAATCGAATGACGAGCCGGCGCTGGCGTCGTAGCAGGCGGTGTAGCTTATAATAATAATAATAAAATAAAGCAAGATCAGCCAGCACGTAGTTTAAGTTTTTGGAACAAACAAAAGCTTACATGGATCTTCGGCAGGCCTGAACGTCACTCTCCGCCTCCACCAAATAGTACCAAAAATAGCGGCCAAAACTAATGCCACACCCACAACAACAGCAGCTACGACAATCTTGACTTTGTTCTTGTTCTTCCCACCTGTTGGAAGAGTGTGGGGGTGTACGACCCCGAATACCCACGGCAGACCACATAGGCTGCGCCCCCAGGGGTGACCCAGTCCATAAGACGAAGTCTTGCGGGGCACGACTCTGCTCAGCGCCTCCCGCAAGACACCAGAAAGATACCCTGAAGATACTACGAGATCTGTTAGGATATGTATGATCCCAAAATTCCTGTAATCAGTTATTACTTTCCGGTTATCTCTCAGATCTAACCGACTTGTAACCCTGCTCCCCGGACTATATAAGGCGGGCAGGGACCCCTCCAAACTCACGCAATATCATACGATAGCTAATACAAACCAACAGACCATATGAGTAGGGTATTACATCATACTGACGGCCTGAACCTGTCTAACTCGTGTGTCTCTATTGCCTTCTTGTTCTTGATCTCACGATCCTCTGCCGATCAATCTACCTTCGTGGGATACCCCTCGGAGGACTGCCGACGATATTCTGTCGACAGTTGGCGCGCTAGGTAGGGGTGCGTGCTGTTTCCTTGTCGAACAAGATGACTTTTTCCGCAGGCTCTTCGTCCCTTCCGCAGCCCGGCTAGGTCTTCACGGTCGGATCCATCTCGTGGGTCATCAACGCCGACGGAGTCGGAGAGCTCCTTGAGCCGGGGCAGATCGGTTTTGCGCCGACCACCCCCGCACCTGCAACTGCAGATCCGATCCCGGAGCTGATTCCGAGGTCTCCTTCAGCAACAACTCGTCGTCCGCTTCCTCGCTACCAGAGGAGGCAGATCAACGACGACGATCTGATCGAATCCATCGATCGGGTCGGACTGAAGCTCGCCGATTGTCTCTCCATCGCCGAATCGGCTCTGGATACTCTGGTTCAGCACCGACCACCCTCCGATCCAGATCTATCGAGGGCTGCTCGGGAAACTGCTGGGGTTACGGCCCTACCCTTCGGGTTCACCAACGCCGCCGCCGCTTACCAACACACCCTGAGGGGCAAACTCGCCGACCAGGTGGACTGTGCCCATCTACTCGCCGACCAGGTGGATTGTGCCCATCTACTCGCCGACCAGGTCACCGTCCAGCTTCCGCCAGCCGTCAACATGCTATACTTAGTCCGGAGCCCCGGGGTGCCCCTCCAGACCATCCCGGAAGAAACTCTGGGCTCCGAGTCTCAGGGCTCTACGGAGACCCTCGCCGAAACCTTCTCCGAGCAACTCCTCCTTCCACCCTTCCGGGGTGGTGCGATCTTCAACGTCAGCATCGACAGCCCTCCTCAAAATGGCGAAACCAAGGAGGAGCATTGCTCGGGAGAACCAGAATGTCAACCACGCGCAGCGGCGAGAAAACGAGGCAACCATTGCGAGGGCCGAGGCTGCTCAGAATAATCGGTTCGATTCACAAGGAAGACCGCTCCCGCTCCACCGCGACCTCGACGAAGAATTTCTCCACGTTGACGGCCACGATGTCTTCAAGACTCCAAGCACCAATTTGGTAGTAGCCGCCAATGAGCTCACTCGTTTCCCTCAAACGCTCGAGCTCGCCAAGATCGCCACCATGCTTAAAGTGGCTCACTGTCAGGTCAATGAGATTTGTGAGGATCAGAGACCTTCGTGCTCTACGAGCATGATTCATCGAGATTTGTGAGGATCAGAGACCTTCGTGCTCTACGAGCATGATTCACCAATCAGCTGTGCCGAGATCCAATCGTCGCCCCAGTCAAAGCCATTTTGCCAACCAGTCGCTACCTCTCCAGGGGAGTCGAGGGCCATTGCGCCGAACACCATCGCCAACACGACCAGGAGGTCGAACAGGACGCTCGAGTGCACCTTAGCAACCTCCGGGATGCGCAACGGCATATCGAGCAACGTCGCTTCGGTCGCCACGAAGACGAAGTGCGTCGCCGCTAGGAGTACGAGTAGGAGTGCGGCAACCCAGACTCAGCTTTCGAGCCTATCTCTGACCGCAATGCTGCAGACGACGATGTCGACAACCCTGAGGGTCTCCAGCTTTTACAAGGGCACTCTGAACACTTCGGTGGCCTTATGGTTTTAAGATCACTGGGGTCGAGCCCTATGAAGGAAGAATGAACCCGACACAGTGGCTGCAGGCTTACGCCACTGCTGTCCGCGCTGCCGGAGGAGACACCCGCGTCATGGCGAATTATCTTCCCATCATGCTCACGTCACCCGCCATGAGCTGGTTTACCAGCCTTGCGCCAGACTCCATCGGATCCTAGGAAGAGCTGAAGAAAGTCTTCACCGACAACTATATGGCCACGTGTACTCGACCCAGCACCAAGCATGATCTCAGCCGCATCAACCAAAAGCCATCCGAGCTCCCCCGCAGCTACATCCGATGTTTCTCCGAGATGAGGAACTCTATTCCCAACATCACGGAAGCTGAGGTCATCACCGCCTTTATCCGAGGACTCCACCATCGAGAGCTCCACTCCAAGTTCAACCGCAAGCCGCCCACCGGCATCGGCGAGATGATAACAATGGCCAATCAGTACGCCGACGTTGAGGAAGCCGAGGTGCACTTCAATGAGGATGCAGGCACTCATCACCTGTCTCACCGCTACGACAACCGCCCCGACGACCGACGCCACAGCGATCGCCACCTCGACGACCGTAGCTACCATCGCGACAGCGGCCGTGATCGGACAGGAGGACCCAGGCCTAGCCAAAATCGCCGCCGCCGACCAGACCACATAGTCACCGCTGTTAGTCAACCTCGCGCCAAGCGCAACTATGATGAACAGTACCAAAAGATCCTCGACGGCCCGTGCCCTCTTCACAAGAACGTCAAACACAAGATAAAGGACTGCATTGGTTTGGCTAAGGAGTTCCAGGACAAGAGGCTCGACGATGATGCCAACGATGGAGCTAGAGGTCGCCGACCACCTAGGGGCAACAATAATGCCTTTCAGGACCACGATAAGGTGGTCGCCACCATCTTCGGGGGCCTCGCCTCCACTGAGAGCAGAAGAGAGCGAAAGCTCGTAGCACGACGGGTGCTCTCTGTCACTATGGAAGATGCCACCACTAACCCCATCTATCGCCCATGGTCCGAGGTCCCCATCACCTTCAGTAGGGCCGACCAATGGGCGGATATTCCCTACACAGGGCGTTTTCCCCTTGTCCTCGACGCAACCATACAGAAGGTGCTCTTTAGAAAAGTGCTCGTTGACGGTGGGAGCGCTCTGAATCTCCTCTTCGCCGGAGCCCTAAAAGAGCCGGGCCTCGGTTTGTCAGATCTCACACCTTCTGACTCCACCTTTTAGGGTGTGGTGCCAGGCAGGGCCTCCAAACCGCTTGGAGAGATTACCCTACCAGTTCAGTTCAGCACGACAAGCAACTACCGCGTCGAACATATCAACTTCTACGTCGCCGACTTCGACACCGCCTACCACGCCATACTTGGTCGGCCAGCTCTGGCCAAGTTCATGGCCATACAGCACTATGCCTATCTGGTGCTGAAGATGCCTTCGCCTGCTGGAGTCTTAGCCCTATGGGCTAACCTCACCATCGCCTACGCTTGTGAGACAGAGAGTCTCACCATCGCCGAAGCTACCGACCTCTCCATCCAGATGGCTAGCGTGGTCGCCGAAGCTAAGTCGGTGCCTGCCAAAGACATGGAGATCCCAGAGCTAGAGCCCCCCGTGCCTCCGGCAAGTCAAAGGAAGTCAAGGAGGTCGACCTCGGCCTCGACGATCCCTCCAAAACCATGAAGATTGGGGCTCACCTTGACCCCAAATAGGAAAGCGCGCTCGTCTCCTTCCTACGTGCCAACGCCGACGTGTTTACTTGGAAACCTGTAGACATGCCGGGGGTACCACGGGAGAAGATCGAGCACTCCTTGAATGTCTTACCGACCGCCAAACCAATCAAGCAGAAACTCCACCAATTCGTGCCAGACAAGAAGGAGGCTATTAGGGTAGAAATAAAACGGCTCTTAGCTGCCGGATTCATAAAAGAAGTGTATCATCCAAATTGGTTAACAAACCCTGTTCTCATTCGAAAAAAGAATAAAGAATGGAGAATGTGTGTTGATTATACTGATCTTAACAAACACTACCCTAAAGACCCCTTTGGCTTGCCTCGGATAGATGAGGTTGTAGACTCCACCACTAGCTACGAACTACTCTCCTTCCTTGACTGTTACTCTGGCTATCACCAGATTTCCCTGAAGGAAGAAGATTAGATCAAGACATCGTTCATCATGCCCTTTGGTGCTTACTGCTACACAACCATGTCCTTCGGACTCAAGAACACCGAAGCAACCTATCAGAGGGCTATCCAGACGTGCCTCGACCAACAGATCGGCTGCAATATCGAAGCCTACATCAATGACGTGGTTGTCAAGACCAAGGCCACCGACAATCTTATCGCCGACCTTGAGGAAACTTTCGCCAACTTGAACAAATACCGATGGAAGTTGAACCCTTCAAAGTGCATCTTTGGAGTTCCATCCGGTATACTGCTGGGCTACATTGTCAGTGCTCGAGGCATCGAACCTAACCCTGACAAGGTCTCCGCCATCACCAACATGAAACGACCAACATGTGTCAAGGATATACAGAAGCTTATAGGCTGCATGGCCGCCTTAAGCCGCTTCATATCACGCCTCGACGAAAAAGGGCTACCTTTCTTCAAGCTCCTCAAGGCCTTAGAGCGCTTCTCCTGGTTAGAGGAGGCAGACATAGCTTTTGAGCAACTCAAGTTGTTTTTAACAAAGCCTCTGATCATGATGGCGCCACGACCAGATAAAACTCTTTTGATCTACATCGCTGCCACTTCCCACGTCGTCAGCACAGCTATTGTCGTCGAACGCAAGGAAGTCGGGCACGCCTACAAGGTGCAATGTTCGGTGTACTTTATAAGCGAGGTACTTAATCAGCCCAAGACTCGTTATCCTCAGGTACAAAAGCTGTTATATGCAATCCTGATTACGTCGCGCAAGCTCTGACACTACTTCGACTACTACAAGATCGCCGTGGTCACTGAGTTCCCTCTGGGGACATTCTCCGCAACAAGGAGGCCAACTACCACATCATCAAGTGGGCCGTTGAGCTCGGTACTTCATCGAATTTAGAAGCAGGCCTACCATCAAGTCGCAGGCGCTCGCTGATTTCATCGCTAAGTGGATAGAGATCCAAGAACCTATTGCTGCCACTTGCCCCGAGCATTGGGTGATGTACTTCAACGGTGCTCTTAACATCAACGGTGCTGGACCGAGCATTCTGTTCATTAGGCCGACCAAAGATAAGCTCCGATACGTTCTTCAGATACACTTTTCGGCCTCCAACAACACCGCCGAATATGAAGCATGTCTCCACGGACTCCGTATAGCCATCGAGCTCAGCGTCAAACGCCTCATGGTGTACGGGGATTCTGCGCTGGTCATTAACAAGCTTAACAAAGATTGGTCTTGCTCTAGCGAGAAGATGGACGCATATTGCGCCGAAATCAGGAAGCTTGAAGGAAAATTCTACGGCATCGAGAACCACCATGTGGTACGCGACCAAAATTAGCTCGCCGATCACTCATCCAAGTTGGGCTCTTCTCGCGCCGTGATCCTGCCGGGGGTCTTCGTTCAGGATCTCCTGGTGCCATCCATCAAAGAAGATAAGAAAGTTCAGGAAGTTCCCCCGTCGAGCAACTGGTGCTTACAGTAGCTTCATCGACCGCCGATTGGAGGGAGCAATTCATCAAGTACTTCACCAGCGCCGAGGTACCCACCGACAAGACTAAAACTGAACGCCTAATTCATCAAAGCAAGCATTACGTGCTGGTGGACGGCAACTTGATGAGGAAAAGTGCCAAGGAAGGGATACTGCAGAAATGCATCACCCAAGAGGAGGGAGTAAAGCTACTTCTCGAAATTCACTCTGGTTCCTACGGCAATCATGCGGCCTCGAGAACACTGGTCGACAAGGCTTTTCGAGCTGGTTTTTATTGGCCCTCAGCCGTCACTGATGCAGAAGACCTCATCCGACGTTGTGAAGGATACCAATTCTTCACTAAGCAAATACACGTACCGGCGCAAGAGCTGCAAACCATCCCAGCTTCTTAGCCCTTCGCATACTAGGGACTGGACATGATCGGGCCCTTCAAACCAGCACCAGGGGTTTTCGGTACGTATATGTCGCCATTGACAAGTTCTCCAAGTGGATTGAATATAAACCGCTTGTCTCGGCTACTGCAAAGAAAGTAGTTGAGCTCTTCGAAGATATCATCCACAGATTTGGTCTCCCAAATAGCATCATCACCGACCTCGGAACTACATTTACTGGCCATCACTTCTGGGACTTCTACGAAGACCGTTGCATCTCCATCAAGTATGTCTCCATTGCCCATCCATGAGCCAACGGCCATGTCGAACAGGTGAACAGCATGATTCTTGATGCCCTCAAAAAGCGAATATATCAGAAAGAAGAAAAGCACCCGGGCAGATGACTCAAGGAGCTTCCAGCTGTAGTCTAGGGACTGCGTACTCAAGCTAGTCACAGCACCGGCGTGACTCCATACTTCTTGGTCTATGGCTCAGAAGCCATACTACCAGCGGACATTGTCTTTCGAGCACCTAGGGTGGAAAACTATGATGAAGAGCAGGCTGTAGCTGTCTGGTCAGAGGACGTCGACAGGGCCGAGGAAGAACGCCTAATCAGCTGCGTCCACACAGTTAAATATCTAGAATGCTTGCAGAGGTACTACAACCGAAACGTCAAAGGTCGTTCATTTGCTGTCGGCGATCTCGTTCTCCATAGAAAACAAAAAACTGAGGGGATGCACAAGCTCTCTTCCCCTTGGGAAGGGCCTTATGTCGTCAAAGAGGTTACCCGACCAGGGTCTTATCGCCTAAGTGACTTAGAAGGAGTCGATGTTCCCAACTCGTGGCACATTGAACACCTTATATGTTTCTATCCTTGAAACGCTCCAGATATGTACTCTCCACTTTTATATTGAATAAAGTTTTGGTCTCCATAACTTGCCTCCATTTTGTCTCTGTTGTGGTTTAACATCCACTCACGGTCGCCGAGCCCTATGCTACTTCGTAACAAACTCCAATACGTAATCGCCATAACTGCGCCGACCACGTTCCTCCAAATCTCCAACGTTATCACCGAACACGATTTCTCTAAAATCGCCGAACACGATTTCTCCAAAATCGCCAAACACGATTCCTCCAAAATCGCCGAATATGATTTCTCAAAAATTGCTGAACACGTCTCCTCTAAATCGCCAATGAATTTCACCACATTTTTTCTCCAAATCGCCGAACACTTTTCTCCAAACCTCCAAGATATTTTTCCGATCGGTGAGCAACATACTTTCTTTTCCGTTCCCTTTGGAGAAGACCCAGTCTCCGATCTCTCCCTACACATGCTACGAGCTCCGCGCTCTGCGATATGGGTGGTCGGCTGTGGTTCCTTGGTCACGCTTGTTTGTCCTACACGTCCATGGGCTCCGCGCTCGATGTTATGGACTATGGGTCAGCCAAGGCCGAGAGTTCAGCATAGAATACATTGCTCGAACGCCGTTTATATTACCTATATCTCCAAGTTATCTTGATAACCGCCGTATAGCACACGTCCTGTTCTTTTCTCTATGGAGAAGACCCAGTTTCTGATCTCTCCCTACACGTGCTACGGGCTCTGTGCCCTGTGTTATGGGTGTTCTGCTATGGTTCCTTGGTCATGCCTGTTCCTCTTATGCGTGCACGGGCTCCGCGCTCGACGCCATGGACTACGGGCTCGCCGAGGCCATATGGGTCAATAGCGAGCCAACTGCTCGGACTCTACTTGCATTACGTGGTTAAAACTATGAAGATTTTTTTCGCCAAAATACAATCTAACCGCATACACATGCACCTTATAATATTTATCGTCTACATAAGTGTTTTTACGCCTTCGTGCGTTCTAATTACACTGTCCAGAAATTACAGATGATGTCCACCAGGCGGATCATTGTGTCCCGCCATCGCCGTCCATTTAGCCGAACAGGTCTATATCGCTTGCCAACTTCTTCGCTGCCTCCTCCACCTCATCCTCGAGATGCTGGGTCTTCGCTTCGCTCAGTCCTTCGGTGAACCCACCCCTTATCGCCTGAAGGTCAGTGGCTGGATAGTGGGACCGAACAACAGCAAGGGCGTGGGTAGCGACGGTAATAACGGCGTCACGGTTGAAGCCCTTGAAGCTCTCCCACGCCATCTTGCACCTTTCGATGACGATGTCTGGGCGCGGTGGCCTACCGTCGGGCTGCGAAGCCACTTCTGGTTCAACGTAGTCGAGCACTGGTCTGATTCCGGCAACCACGGTGTCAAACTTGTCCCTTTGGGTCCGAGCGTCCTGCTCTAGCACATCGAATTGTGCCTTGACCCTCTGACGGTAGTCTGCAAGCATTATAAAGTACCATCAGGCGAGGAAGCTACTTCAGCGGTAACCCCGACCAGGGAATACTCACTATTCAGCTCCTCGGCTAGCTTGCTCGCTCGCCCTGTCTCCTTTGCCTTCTCCTCTCGGAGTTGCTCGAGGGCCTGGCGTAGCTGATCGAGCTCTACATCTTGTTCTACAAGTACAACAGTCAGCACCAAAAGTAAGCGTATCCAACTATGCAGAGCACTTTCGTCGATCACACGTACCTTTCTTCTGCTCGAAGATTTTCTACAGCTGTTCCAAATGCTCGGAAGCTTCCTTCAGTTGTGTGGAGGCAGTGGCCAACTGCTCGAACCTGCTCTGTAGTTGTTCTTTTGCAATCGCCAGCTGTTCAGGCAGGACTCCTTTCTGGTGCTCTAGATCCCACGCATTGGATTCAGCGAGGTCTCGCTCGCGCTGGGCCCTCTAAGTGTGTTTCTCCGAGAGGTTTATCGCCTCTTTGAGTTTTTTGTTCTCCTCGGCAAGGGGCTCCATCCTCTTTATTAACTGATGCTGATGCTCGGCAGTCTGATTTATTCCCTGAAATTCACAAGGATAATAATGGTATTTGATCTCCAGCGTAAAAAATGAATGCTCCGGATTCAGTACTAACCTCGATTTGTTTTACTACTCCGGCGAGATCGGATTTCAGCCTTCTTATCTCCTTGGGGGTGTCCTCTTCCTCCACAACTACCCCCTCGTCCTCTTCTTCCACAGCAGCGGGAGAAACCGGTGGGGGGCTTTGTGGCCGGACAATGGGTCCGACCACGCCCTGTGACGTCTCCAGGGGCTCCTTTAACTCTAAGGGGGCCATCGGTATGGTCGACCCAGAATCTGGTGCTTCGCTGGCAATTTCAGCTTCAGCTCCCGAAGGCCCAGCAGCAACCTCCATCGCTTTAGGTATTGTTGTCGACTCGTTCCCCACCGATGCTGAGCTCTCGCCATGTCCAAGTCCTCCCACAGCAGTGGTTGAGTCTCTCGCTGGCTGCCGAGCACCCGGGGACCCCGACATGGGAGCTAACGGCGTTACATCCGCTCTGGGATCAGCCCGAGGTTGCTCGGATGGGTCCGGATCCTCCGTCTGCCTTGCACTACATCAGATCATCTGGTCAAGCGGTAAAAAAGACAAGACAAGACTGCAGAGTGACTCCAACACGAGAATACTAACCGTTTGGTCTGCCGATGCAATTTTTTGAATCGGCGATGTCTGCCCGAGCCCCCAGGTGCGGTTGCAGTCTCACCCCCCTTATCCTGGGGTAAAGGCCTCGCCTCCTCCATATTCGGCCTTTGCTCCGCCTGCTGCTCGAGGACTCCCGTCGCCTGCTCAGCGGGAACCTCTGTCGGTTGATGCTTAGGGACTTCTTTGCTTCCCCTTGGTTGCTCCTCCATGTGTGCACTGCTTGGAGGTGCTTGGGTGCTTGGAGGAGGAGCAACTAGATCTTTGTCGTCGTTAGACCACTCGAGCACCGCGGTCCTTCGTGGTCGAGTAGTCTGGTCACCACCAAGCGAGATGCTGCCCCGTTTGCGGGGAGCAGCAGCTGCCATTTTTCTCTTCTTTTGGGCCGGCTCATCTGCCGCTACCCTCTTTCCCCGCACTTTCTCCATCACCAGGGGCGAAGTCTCCGACCGACCAGCATCGGCTCCTCCGGATTCTGATGAGGTGCTAGTCGCATCTTCTTTAGACCGAGCTGATCGCCGGACATCTACACCCCTCGCCCAATCAACCCTTAGGACACCAGAGAAGTACACCGCTCTCTCCTATGAATGGATCTTTGCATAAGTAAATCAGTTCATAGCTCATCGATGTTTCAGGATTGACAGTCTTGGGAATACAAATCGAGATGATTACCTCCGGGGGCGGATATGAGCAATTGAAGGCTCTCGTTTGCTTTGGCCAGATGAACGAAATGTTGGAAGCGAATAGCTCAGCGGCCCGCCCCATGACATCCTTCTTCGTTAGTCGTTCTGGCCTCTCCCGGGTCCCGTCGTCATCACCTTTGTAGTCAAAACCCGGGTGGGCCCTCTCCTTGCAGGGCTGGACGCGGCGCACTATGAAGCTTGCTGCCACCAGTTCACCTCTAATTTCCACGTGTCTAATCAGGTCGAGGAGCTCCATCACTTGTTCCATTTCAGCACTGTTCAGTTTCTCCGACCAGCTCTTCTGGTTCTCCCGGATATGGTGGACGTCGCAGCGGATTGCAGGGTGGCTCTATTTCATGTAGAACCATTTGGAATTCCACCCTTTCAGAGAAGTGCTCAGCGGTACGTTGATATACTCATTAGCCATTCCATCCCAGAGCTGCAAGTAGACGCCGCCGACCACCTTAGAGCCACCGCCGCCTTTCTTCTTCAACCAGAATAGGTGTCTGAAGAGGTTGAAATGCGGCAGAACCCCCAGAAACGACTTGCAAAAATGGATAAAGATTGAGATGTGCAATATGGTATTTGGGTGAAGATTGCACAAACTAACCACCCAAAGCTCCATCAAATCCCTAAGGAATGGGTGAACAGGAAATCCCAACCCACGCCAGAAATAATCTTCAAAGACTACAACTTCATCGGTGTTAGGCATTGGGAAGGGCTCACCAAGGGCTAGCCGTCATCCGGTGGTTACGCGGTCAGGGAGAACGCCGGCTTCCACCAATCTCTTCAACTCCGCTTCTCCCGTATGTGACGGCACCCACTCTTCGTCACGCCATGCTTCGGTTCCCGCTTTCTTCGGGCTTGTCTTCTTCGATTGGGCGTTTCCCTTCTTCGGCACCATCCGTCGGAATCGATTAGGGTTTGGTGGCAGAGGTTACTATGGATGTAAATCTAGAAATGCGAGAGCTTTGGAGGAAGATGAAGTGGCAAAGGTGGGAGCCCGGGTGGCAGCGGCGTAGTTATAAAACATTTTCCCCACCTCTTCGCAGTCGAGGGTTTTTGGAAAACCGTTCCCGCGATTTGCGCCTCTCTGAATCCTCCACAACAGCAAGGTGGGCCGTAACGTGGGCTCTTGCATAGCCGCAACCCATGTCGCCCATTTATCGCCGTTATCAGTTGCTACTCGCCGAATAATAGCCGACTTCTTCACCATTTATTCAGGCTCAGTAACCGACACTGTACAACCGTTACTCCGGTTCTTTCTCCACGGTTTGATTTCTCCGATATCTCTGCTTGCAGCTCAGGGACTGGCTGCCTGCTCGGCTGGTCTTTGATTGTTTTTCTGTTTCTGACCCTGGCACCACGTGACTGCGTCACCTACTGTCAGGCTCGAGGACTAAGTGGGCCCACTTCACCTTGCGGTGAATGTGCTTTGTCTCTTTTTGGGCCACACCCGGGGACTGGCTGCCTGCTCGGCTGATTTTCTACTATTCTTCTATATTCTGACCCTGACACCGCATGACTACATCATCTACTGTCAGGCTCGGGGACTAAGTGGGCACACTTCACCTCACGGTGAATGTGCGGGATTTTTTCTCGAAGACTACATGCCTATAGAAGAAGATTGACTCCTAGTACCGTGGTCGGACTCTAAGTGGGCACATTTGGTCCACTGCGAAGAAATTTTCGATTCTGAACTTGAGCTCCTTACACCCTTATGGCAAGCCGTACTTGGGTCACACTGCTCGGCGACAGGTCACGCTGCTCGGCGACGGTTCACATGGCACGGCGACAGGTCACGCTGCTCGGCGACGGTTCACGCTGCTCGGTGACGGTTCACGCTGCTCGCAACTCATCATGGTGGTTGGACCATAAGTTTGACTGCTCGGCTTTATTCGCACCTGCTCGGACGAGCTCAAGACGGCGTTGCACAACAGGTACAAGACACTCGGGGACTAGCTGTGGGGACGGTTCACGCTGCTCGGTGACGGTTCACGCTGCTCGCAACTCATCATGGTGGTTGGACCATAAGTTTGACTGTCGGCTTTATTCGCACCTGCTCGGACGAGCTCAAGACGGCGTTGCACAACAGGTACAAGGCGCTCGGGGACTAGCTGTGGGGTGTACGACCCCGGATACCCACGGCAGACCACATGGGCTGCGTCCCTAGGGGTGGCCTAGCCCACAAGATGAAGCCTTGCGGGGCACGACTCTGCTCGGCGTCTCCCGCAAGACACCGAAAAGATATCCTGAAGATAATACGAGATCTGTTAGGATATGTATGATCCCAAGATTTCTATAATCAGTTATTACTTTCCGGTTATCTCTCAGATCTAACCGACTTGTAACAATGCTCTCCGGACTATATAAGGCGGGCAGAGACCCCCTCTAAACTCACGCAATATCATACGATAGCTAATACAAACCAACAGACCACAGGAGTAGGGTATTACGTCATACTGACGACATGAACCTGTCTAACTCGTGTGTCTCTGTTGCCTTCTTGTTCTTGATCTCACGCTCCTCTGCCGATCAATCTACCTTTGTGGGATACCCCTCGTAGGATTGCCGACGATATTCTGTCGATAAAGAGGTGAACCTTTTAGTTCATATTATGTATAGACCCGCATGTATATCTATATATCCCTATCCGTTTCCTTGTCTCTTATAAAACTAATTCCCACTATTTTTCTATTCCAACATATATATGTGATCCATGTGTCATCCTCACCAAGTTTTATATCATGTTTCACTAAGGCACTGTTTGGTTTGTTCTACAGTAACACAAACAGAAATAATATTAGTTCAAATCGAATGGCTTGCCGTTCCGTAGCTTTTAGTCCATTACATTTGCGTTACCAACGCTTCTACCAAACAACACCTTACTTCAAATCGAATGGCTTGCCGTAACATCCTTAGCTTTAAGTCCATTACATTTGCGTTACCAATGCTTGTACCAAACAACACCTAAGTGTCACATCATTTTTCACTAAGTATAATTTATTTTAAATCAGGAAGTGTGAAAGCAGTTCCAGTTTTCTTCTAAAAATATGGTATCTATCTGTTGGTGTTCTATTTAGAGTTATTTAAATATTATTTATATTAATAAATAATGAACACAACTACAAAGCAATAAAATAATTGGAACTGAAATAAACTAATTCCAAATACCTTTATATAGAGCATAAATAGGTAGATAACGTTTTAGGAAAAATGTTTGTACTAGTTTCATGTTTTTTTTTGTTTATAAGAAAATTAACTATGAATTATAAGATATCAAACCATATTTTTATTATTATTTGTAGAAAAATACTAGACGACCAAATTTGTCATGTTTCAATAGTTGGAGAGGTCTAGTTTAATAGTTTAGAGTTGAAAATCAGACTGGCGTGCAATGTATGAAAAAGGTTCAGGTATCTTGCAAGACAGATTTGCTTCTTATGATGACTTATAAGGCGAATGCATGCAATGCCCTTTAATTAAAACTACAACCACATATATACTAGCTAGGCAAAAAAAAAAAAAGGAAAAAAATTCTTTATTTGTGGACTTGTTACCTAAGAGTGACTTGGGCTGCCTCAGGTAGAAATCCTGGCCCTCCTCTATAAAGCGCAGATCAATGAAAGAGTCGGTCCAGATGATGCAGCCACTGGCACCGCCGCCCAGGGTTTACAATACCGGTAAGAAAAAAATTTCGGTCCCCAGCGATAAATACGAAATTTCGGAAATTTCGGAAATATCGGTTCAAATTTAAATAAATTTAAATTAAGTTTTAAACAAATTTGGCATCATTTCACTAGAAAAACTCTATAATCCATCATCCATCATAAATTTATATAACATCGACGAAATAACATAATATATCACAGAAGTAGAGCCGCGGTAATATAGTGTGCTGACGGTGGGCGAGCTGCATATTCTAGTGCCGTCCAATGTGTGAGTGAGAAAATTAAATAAATTTGAAGAAATTTAGGGCTTTGATAAGACTAAATGATATGGAGGGTCATTTTAGTGTGGTTTGGTGTAATTTTAGAGTGAAAGATGAATTTAACCGAAAAATTTTGACCAATACAAAAAAAATTTCGGACCTCAGCAAAAAAGACGATATTTCGGAAATTTCGACGATATTTCGTCGAAATTGTAAACCCTGCCGCCGCCTGCTGTTACGTCGGCGGCAGCATACGCCACACGCGAGCAGTTGGCGAGGCACCTGAGCCTGCACTCCTCGAGGCTCGCGGCCATGTCGACCGTTGCGTTCTGTGTGTCGGGGAGCTTCACGGAAGGCACCACCTGGAACCCGTCCGTGCTGCTCCGGCTCCGGCTCTGGTTTCTGCAATCAAGAGAAACGTTCCAGCGGCACCCGCCGGAGTACTTCCTGAGGGACCACTCCTTGGGAAACGCCGGTACGAAGCCCTTGAAGCAGCTGCAGAGCGACCTGGACGCGGCGTTCCTGTCGCACAGGCCGATCGGCCCGCAGTGTGCGTAGATGTCGCAGTCGTCGTCCCTCGGCTGCTTCAAGAAGCGACTGCCGATTGGTCTCATCCCACACGAGCCGCAGGATCACTCCTTCCTGCCTCGCCCAGCTTCACCTGGGAGTATGGAGCGCCGGGCTGCTTGGCGGTGTAGCTGTAGGTGGCCTCGCTCGGGCTGACGGTCACCTGGTAGTGGTAGCTGAAGTTGGTCGCGTACGACGCCATCTCCGGCACGCCGTCGAACCCCTCGCCGTTCCACGGCCCCGTCCGGTACCTCTTGGTGCCGTCGTTGCTGTTCCGCATCACGTTCTCCGGCGTGCCGCCGCCGAGCTCGGTGATGTACCGGTAGCTCCCCATGCCGGGGTCGGTGGCGGAGCGCCACGACGAGAGGTACCATCCGTCCCCGTTCCACAAGTTCTTGCCGATCTTCATCCCGGGCAGCAAGACGTTGCTGGGTTAGTCGAACGACTGCCACTGGAACGTGCTGTCGTCCTGCCCTTGCACAACGAAGTTGCCCGACTCGAGCAGCCGCGCACTAGTGGCAGGTGATGAGGAGCGCGTGGAACAACCGGGAGACCATACCGAATTGTTGGAGGCGTCTAGCAGGAGAAGGGTGCCCAATGTGGTCAGCACCAGCACGCCGGAGGTGTCGTTGAGAGGGTGGTCACTGTTGGCCACCCAGCAGATGGCCTCGGGGGAGAAGGAGAACCATATCCCCAGGTACCGCTTCGTCGGCGCCCCAGGTGGGGAGAAGAAGCCAAGCGTGAATGAGCCCCCTGCCGAGACTAGGGTATTGCCGCCGTCGGTGATGTTGCCGCCAGTAGCTATCATGTCGGAGACCGGAGTTGCAGGACCAAAAATAAACAGAGAGAATACGATGTGGAGGCCAATAAGATGGTCAAGGCGTTTGCGAATCGACATTTTTGGGACTTGCTTTTTAGTGTTGAATTTGCTGTCTGCCAATCGGCCCTGTCAGTCTATATATATGTAGAGAAACTATGTACTATTAAATGTATATGTATATATATGCTTTGTGGAGCTGTCTAGCGAAGCTAACAGCTAAAGTCATACTCCGTTCGTTTGCTAGCTGTTATGAAGTGAATTATTTTCAGTACTGGTCAGTTCCATTTGAATAGTAACAAAGGCACAGAAATTGACTTCTGCATATGGTATTCTGAAGCATATCTTAATAGGATGTAGGATTATTTTTTTTTCTCGATATTAAGAAGAAGAGTTTAAACATACAGATAACGCGATTTTATCGAGCGTCGAAGGAGGTCGACCTAAAACAGTCGTAGCTAGACCATCCTAGCTAAAGACCTCTAGTTTCAATATTACATAAATGGAAAACAACCAAAACCGACGTAGTGGTGCGACCTAGGAGGTGGCCTTGTATCTTCGCGGCTGTCTGGACGAGCCCTTTCCACCGTCCGGGAAGAGCGCGTCTAGCGCTTCGACGTTTGACGCAGTCCGCGTAGGTTGCCGTCGAAGATCTTGTCAAAGGCCTCCAGCTCCGACGCGGATGACGCAGATGGACCTTTGGCGTAGCCCATACGTTGCATGATCAACACCTCACCTCGCTTCGAAGTAGATACTCGAGAGAGGCTCTGAACCGCCAACCGCCTGCTCCGCAGCAACAGCACTGGCTTAGCAGGAGGCTACTTGGGGGGGGGGAGGGCTCACTAATAAGTGGAGAGTCGATCTTCTTCAGCACACGCCTGGTGAAGCTCTTGAGGCGGCGTGCGGTGGAGCTGTCACTGACGTCGATCGTGCGGTCCTTCTGAGGCGGCGTACTGAACATGTCTGCTTCCGCCGTGGGCTCGGCAGGATCGAAGTTTGGTGGACCGCCGACCTCGTCCTGTGTAGGCCATCAGCTCTGAAAGCATCTAGGCCCCTAGTTGGGTTTCGGTGATTAATGATGACACATGATTACCATGACTAACATGTGTTTTGCAGAGGCATTATAAGTTAGGTCATGGTAAAGGTGATTGATTGGGCACTTATGGTATTCATGCCCCTGACGACGGAATTCGTTTTGGTTTTCAAAGGATGGACGACAAGGTTAAGGACGGACTAGTTCTAAGTGTCGTTTGGTGTTGAGAGGCACTTAGATTAGTTGTAGGACTTTGTTTTTTTTCCTTTGGCCATACTATAAAGGGGGGCATGGATGGGTAGCTTGACCTAGGTGTGTCTAGTGAGAAGAATATGGTGCACATTTGTTAAATCTAGCACTAGGTAGCTCAGAGGAAGCCCATGATCATTGGAAGTTGGAAAACGATTTGAAACGACGTTTCAATCGGTGGACTGCGCAGGGGGTGGCACCGGATAGGGTGGTGTGCACTGCACTAGGTGCGGCGGTGCACCGCCCAGGGGGTGGCGGTGCCACCGCCCCTTTTCTCCCGAGGCTGCCCTTTTCAGTTGATTGCACTGGTGGCCACCGGACAGGGCACCGCCCTAGGGGTGGCAGTGCCACCGCCATTTATTTCCAGAGAGTGGTGCTTCGGGTGCTCGGTCACCGCCCCTGGGGTGGCGGTGCTAGCCTAGTAATGGCTAGTTCAAAAACTAGCCATTGGGTGGCACCGGACAGGGGTGGCGGTGTGCCACCTTGCTGTCCGGTGACCCCAACTTTGCTGAGTTGGAGGGTAACGACTAGTTCCTTGGCTTGGGGCTATTTATACCCCTCCATCTCATGCATTGAGGCTCTCTTGCCCATTTGTTCAGCTGAGGAGACACTTTGGAGTGCAAGGAAGAGCAAGAGCCTAGTGGGGTTATTGAGATTTGCTAATCCAAGATTAAGGACCTCAATAGTGCATAGAGAGTAGCAAGTATGCATCCACTCTTCTCATTAGGCTTGGTTGGGTCAAGTGAGAGTTCATGCTTGTTACTCTTGGTGATCGCCATCACCTAGATGGCTCGGTGGTGATTGGAAGCTTGGCGATCATCCGACGGAGCTTGTGGATGACCCAAGTCATGATGTGAGCGGTTGTAGGCGATTCACCATGACGGAGTATCGAAGAATTAGTCCGTAGAGAGCACTTGATCCTTATGTGGATCAAGGGGGAGCTACACCCTGAAGCGGGTGCTCCAACGAGGACTAGTGGGGAGTGGCGACTTTCTGATACCTCAGAAAAATATCACCATGTTCCTCTCCCTCACTTTACTTTGAGCATTTACATTTGAGAAATTCAATTTATGTCTTTACATTCTTAGAATTGCCATGCTAGAGTAGGATTGGAACCTAGGGTGCAAAACTTTTGTGCGGTAAAACAATAGAAACACTTCGAGGCACAAGGGGGGTGTGAAATGGGCTAAGTGTAGGGATTAATTATTGCAAGAAATTTAGAATTAGCCCAATTCACCCCCCTCTTGGGCATCTTGATCCTTTCAATTGGTATCGGAGCCTCGTGCTCCTAAATTAGGCTTAACCGCATAGAGCAAGATGTTCCACGGGGATGGACCCCCTCCCATCTTTGAGGGAGATGATTTTCCTTATTGGAAAATTCGCATAGAGGCGTACTTAGAGGCTATAGATGTTGGAGTGTATAGAGCCACCGCTCAAGGCTTCCCAAAACCTAAGGACCCCGCCAACCTTGTTGGTGATGAGGCAAACTATGAGAAGTGGAATGCAAATGTTAGAAACACCCTCTTTAGAGGCCTTTGCAAGGACGTCTTTAACCGTGTGCGGAACCACAAAGACGCCCATGCACTATGGTCGGACATTTGTGTGCTCCATGAGGGAACCAAGAGTGAGTGTGAGGAACGCTATCACCTTATGATGAAGAAGCTTAATTCATTTAAAATGCTTCCTAGTAAAAGTGCTAATGAAATATATTCTCGCTTGAATGTTCTTGTAGAGGAGGTCAATGGGCTTGGACTCACACAAATGCAACCATCCGATGTTGTGAGAAAGATCTTGAGTGTCCTCCCCATTGACAAGTATGGGCATATTGTGACGGTGCTCCATTAAGGTGATCTTTCCACCGCTACGCCAACTCAAATATTGGGGAAGATCAATGCACATGAGATGTACATGCACATCACTCCACAAGAGGGCTCTTCATCCTCAAAGAAGAAAGATTTGGCATTCAAGGCTAGCCAAGAGAAGAGAAGCAAAGAGAAAGTTGTTCATGATAGTTCAAGTGATGATGAAGTTGATGATGCAAGTATTGCTCTCATGGTGAGAAGAACCACCAAGATGCTAAAAAAGCTAAACAAGAATGGTGTCAAGTTTGATGGCAAAAAGAAGAAATTTTTCACTAGTAGTAGTAGGAAGCCCATCTTCGAAATGGATTGCTACAGTTGTGAAGATCTTGGTCATCTAGCTCATCAATGCCCCAAACCCAAGAAAGACAAGTTCAATAAGAAGTTCAAGGGCAAGAAAGATGACTCAAGTGATAGTGATGAAGGGAAGAAGAAGAACAAGCCATACAAGAAGAAGGATGGCAAGAAGGAGTATCTCAAGAAGAAGAAGAATGGCAAGGCTTATATTGTTGGTGATTGGCTCATGGACATTGAATCATCAAGTGGCTCATCTGATGATGAAAGTGATAATGAGAAGGAGAAGGTGGCCGCTCTTGTAATTGGTTCTTCACTATCTCCACCGCCACCACCGCTATCATCCTCTACACATCTATGCCTTATGGCCAAAGGTGAACGAAAGGTACAAAGTGATGATGAAAGTAGTGGTGGTGACAATGCTAGTAATGATGAAAATGGTAGTGATAGTGATGAAGAATTTAAATCACTTTCTTATGATGATCTTGTCAAATTGCTAAATCAATATACTAAAATTATTAGAAAGACAAGAGCTAAGAATGAGAAGCTAGAACTTGAGAATGATTCACTCTTAGCAAAGTATGACATAGCCAAAAAAGCTAATAATGAGCTTAGAGAAGAAAATGAAATTATGTCATCCAAACTCAAGGAGCTCAAAGCCTCTAAAAAGGAGCTTAGAGAAAAACATGATAAACTTGAAGGGATACACAATGAGCTCATCATTAGTTACAACTTGCTAAAAGAAGAGTACACCAATCTCAAGATTAATCATGACAATCTTGTTCTTTCTCATAAGTTTTTATCCAATGAGCCACATGATGCTACTAACAATGTTGTTAACATTGATATAGCGACATCATGTGATGACTTGATTGTTGAGAGCATTGAGCAAGGTTCTAGTAGCAAAGGCAAGAAAGTGGTTGAGTCCAACAACTATGATGATTATATCAAGGTCAAGAATGAGAATGAGAAGCTTAAGAAAGATCTTGAAAAGCTTGGAACCACCAACACAATTGTCTTGGAGACACTTGACAATGATCATGACATGGCTGTTGAGAATGAGATGCTTAGAGAAAAGAACAAGAGACTCAAGATGGAGAAGAATCATGATGAACTTAGAGAAGAGAACAAGAAACTCAAGTTGGATAAGGAACATCTCAAGACCGGTTTGAGCAAGTTAACAAGAGGCCAATATCTTCAAAGTGAGATACTTATGAACTCCGTGATGAAGATGGATAGAAGTGGTATTGGGTTCTTGGCAAATCAAGAGAAGAAAGCTAAAGCTCAACATCAACATTACAAGTCAAAGCCTAAGCCAAAGAGATGCTTTGAGTGTGGACAAGAAGGTCGTTTTGCTCATGAGTGTGAAACTTGTAACACCTCTGGTGTTACGAGCTCGCTAAGCACCGAGATTATGGCCTAAGAGATAGATCTAATAATATAGTGAGTTCATTTACTTAGCATAAAGAGGTGGTGATGAAAACTCCTAACAAAAAGAATAGAATGAGTTGTGTTAATTGTTGGCATGAAAACAATTTCTATGAACAACGACCAATTATAACTGGAGTATAGTGTGGAAATAAAGATTTGAGGGCGAGTTACGTAGCTAGGAATGCGATTTTAAATCTTAGAGAATAATAATGTCAGCTAGTATTTTTGCGAAGCTCAGAAATCAAATTGAAATTAAATCCACTCTTCACGGTTAAGTCGGCAAACAAACAATTTAAGTTTAAATTGCTATCTTTGGTAAATTATATAGTGGAACATACTTAAATAGTGCTTTAATATTTTGTTCCTATGAGTTTGTACAAAGTATGGACTAGGTCATGACATGTTGTCTAGTTGAAATTGATGAAGTTCCGACCTTTTAAAAATTCAATCAAAAGTGTTAATGGTTGTTTAGTTCAAGCGGGACTCTCATCCTTTCTAAGTCTGTAACGATAATCGACAATGCCATTTCGACATTTAAATTCCAACACAAGTAATTAAGCAATTTTTATATGTTGGAGCACTATTGGTTGGCCCAAGGTGAGCACTCGAGAATGGTGTAGGTTATAGTCATGTTGAGTGTCACGTGGATCTCAAAATTTTTTGCCTAAGTTCATTAGAACGCGCTGCGAGCTCTGTGTCAACGCTCTATCGCGAACTAGAACTTTGAGCACTAACTCATCTTGGCACACATGTATCTTCCTCTCGGGTGGCCCTTTTGTTGTGCGGATTGCTCCGTTAGATAGCTGATATGATCAACTTTAGAGTCGTGGAATTAGTTGAACATCAATCATGATCGTTAGCAGTTTTTGTGTCACTTTAAGCGTGCTCGTCACCGTTCGGCTGCTGGCTCCGTAGGCGCGGTCACCACTTGCACACTGCCGTGGCTGGCTGTTCCTAGCTGGGGTCATGCCATGGTTAGCCTTGGGGGCTAACGACCGCTCATCGGGCTGTGGGTGGCTAGGGTCACCTCCACGTGCCGCTGTGCTGATGGGTTGTCGCGGCGTGGCTGTTGCAAGCGCAACGGTGGTCCGAAACATTGCTGCGTAGTCGCCGGAGCGATGTGGCGCCTGTCTGACCGCTCAAACCACCTACCTTTCCAAGAACCTAGATATCGCGGACGTCTGCCGCATCATGACGCACGCCTTAATGGCTCTATCCGGTCGCAGGCCACCGCGCCAATGTCCATAGTATTAACGCGTGGTTATGGCACCTTGGCTTAATTCGACGTCCTTGTAGCAAGGCCTCATAAGCAATTAGCGGTTCTGACCATGCAAGTCCCCTTAGATGCCCTCCCTCGCGTCAATTTGGAGTCCACCTCGCCACGGCCATGTCGTCGCCATGACCGGAAGCGGGGAAGAAAGGTAGGGGCGAAGCGGTAGCAGTTCATTTGATTGTGCCCACGAGCTCGCCCTGACTTCCTTGTGTCGGTGCTTATCCTTGGGCAGTCGAGTGATCTACCAGAGCGGGGAAGCTGACGAGGCCACGCGCACCGCGGAGCCATGCTGTCTCCACCGCGTGCACGTGGCCAGGCCTGCTCGGGCTACCCCCGCTCCCACCGTCACTGCGGACCGGCTCGGGGTAATATACTGTTGCTCTCACCTCTTTTGGTTGTCTTCATCGTCGCTCTTGCTAGTCGAAGTAGCCCCGCCGCCACCATGCACCGTACCATTACAACCGCCACCGTGGTCGGCTAACTACAGCGTTCCTTCGGGTTTCCAACCGTCGCCTAGCGCAGCCATTTTTGTCAGGGAGCGTGATCGACCCCCTAGGTGGGTCTACGCGAGCCCTAGAGGGCCGGCGTGACCGGGCCATGCCGGTCGGAACTGCACCGTCATGCGCAGGCACGTCGAGGGCTACCCCATTGCAAAGATAGGATGTTCCAGGGCCCTCGTGCAAAAGCTGAGTCTCTAGGAATAGTGCCAAGCAGTGTAACCCAATTATATAGTAGTGCGGGTCCATTTCTGCAAAACCTGCCGCGCGCGCGGGTTCCCCCATCTGGGCTGTTGCTGGGCCGGCCGCAGCACGCGCGCCGCATTCGCGCTAGGCTGTTGGGCCAAATAGGTGGCTGTTGGACCTTTTTCTTTTCCAAAGCATTTTCTGATTTAATTGCTAGAGGCAAACTTGTAAATTCAAAATAAATCCTTGTAGGAATCCAAAAATTGTGAAACTGATTTTGTTGAGCTCCTAAAATCATGCTCCATCTGCTAGAATGTTTTGTTCACCTAGCTTCATAATATTTTCAAGAGTAACATAATTATTTTGGAGTAATTAATATTGTAAAGCATGAACTTCAAGGAATTATTGTGGTAACATGGTAATAGCATTGGCTCTGAAATTTTTATGGTAGGTTTCTAGCATTATTATGTGCTCACTATAAATTCTGTAGCTCCATAGGAATTATTTTGTTAAGGTAATTAAATGAGACTTAGTACGAAAATATATTTAATCAATCAAATGTAAAAATAATTGGGGGTTTGCCGAACGAGAACAATTTTCTAGAAATGAAGCCTCACTTGTCCCCTGGATACGTAGAAGTGCGTTAGTCATTAGGAGCTAGCTCGTTAGTTGGAGAGGCGAGATCATACTGTAGGCACTGCAATTTCCGATTGGTTATTTACGTTTTTGCGTTGTATCTACGAATACCATGATAGGAGCAACGGTGGATCACATAGTCGTCTGGAGAAGCGGAAGTAGATGGTGACTTGCTGATCGTGCCACCATGATGAAAAGCTAACTTTTGGTTATACCTTACCCAGGCAAGCCTCGGCGCATAACCTCTATTATTCTACACTTTATTTTATGCTTGTGCATTAAGTATAAGGAGTTGAATGAAACCCACTTGCATATATTTATCCTTATCCTATTAGTCTTACTAGTATGCCAGGATCGTGTAGCCTGCTATGATAGGACCTCGATAGAAGTCGAGTGATTACCTATCACTCGCGAGAGATAGGAAAGATAGTATTATTAGTACTATTATCATGTTACTATCACATGAAATATATATCAGGGTAATAAATGGAGACCGGGCGGGACTATACTTTGGATGTGGATTTGGACTTGGTTAGGCAACCAAGCGAGGCTACGGTTGCATTTGTCCCGCCTATGTCGATTGAGGACCGTCCGTTGCTGTGGATGGTAGTCAGGTCATAGACTTATTATCCTGAGCACATACTTGCTTATGGGAGCAGTAAGACTTGTTACTCTCTTGTCATGGGTTCTAGCTCTTTCTGGACCGACTTTTAGGGGTGGCTTTTGGGTGGAGGTCCAAGCACTGCACCGAGTCCGGGACTCCGGTGTGGGGGCTCAGAGTCCAAGTTTGGACGAGGACTTGGACCCCTTGATAAGAGTGAGACGAGTTGGTCTTGTTTGTGCCCAGGGTACAAACAGGGCGTGTGTTTCGTGATACCCAGCTAGGATACATTGATTCGCGAATCGCCGTGTGATACGTACGACTTGGCTATGGTCTAGCACCGTAGTAAGAACTGAAACTTGGAAAGGATAAAATGGTTCTAATTGCTTACCACCTGCTTGAAAGTAGCATAGGTGCTTACATAGAATGGTTAGCTAATGAACCAATGATGACTGCTAATAAAACTAAATGTAAGGATGCACATTTAGTAATGGTCCTGCAAATGCAATAAACCCACAAGCCAGATAGCCTTGCATATCCTTGGAGTCTTTTCTTTCCTCCTGATGGGTAAGTCTTTTGGAGTACAATTGAGTACTTAGGGTTTGTTCTACCCTGTTGCAGGTGACAGGTGGATGCTAGAGCTGACACTTGTGTGCGGAAACCTCCTGGTGGGCTTAGCGAGGATTTCCTTAGCGTTGCGGACATAGAATTTATTTGAAGCTTCCACCCAAAATATTTTACAATGGAAAAACTTATAACCTGTTATGATGTATATAATGGATCATACTGTAGGCACTACAATTACCAATTGGTTATTTACGTTCTTGCGTTGTATCTATGAATACCATGATAGGAGCAACGGTGGATCATGGAGTCGTCTGGAGAAGCGGAAGCAGATGGTGACTTGCTGATCGTGCCACCATGATGAAAAGCTAACTTATAACCTGTTATGATGTATATAACGGATCATCATGTTAATGTTTAACTTGTCATTAAATGATTTTATTTCTGCTGAAACTCTGATAACATGGTTATATCTCGTTGTTATAAGCAATAAATATTATACTCTAATGTTGCATGAAAAGTGATGTAAGAAATGGCTAAAATGTTGTAAATTTATTTTCCCATTTATGATCCTGTTGAAAAATGTGGATTTTTGGGTTCTCCCATGGGGTGTGCTCGATAGAATTGCCGATGTAGCTCACTTTTGGGGTGCTTAGTGTCTAGTGGAAGACAAGCGCCTCCATAAGCGTGTTATTTCAAGCGGTTCTGCCACAAAACTCCAAAACCACAACCCTTGCCCATGCATGCTAGACCCTTTGCTTTCAATGCCCACTACATGCTTAGAAAGGATTTTAGTGGAAAGATGAAAGTCATGCTCTTAGGTCCACCAAATAAGAATAGGCCTAAGCAAATTTGGGTTGCTAAGTCACTAGTTGAGAAAGTCAAGGGCCCTCATCAAGTTTGGGTCCCTAAACAACAAGCTTGATCTCTTATGTGTGTAGGTGAACTACAAGACCGGTAGAAGTCATTGGGTTATTGATAGTGGTTGCACTCAACATATGACCAGTGATCCTTGTCACAGAACCGACCAATTTATAAGAGCACAAGTACAAAAACAATCGCCAAAACGATCAAATTCTCGAACTTGAGCCCATATAAACCCGGTAGTCAACCGAAATCTCGAAGGATTTCAAACCAACTTGCATACAACCAAGATCACAGTAATTCAACATGACATATCGTACGTTACAACATTTTGCATACGTTCGCAAATAGGTTACATCATCACAGAGTCATTGTTATTACAAAACAAGTCTTGTAAACATGCGGAAGCAAATAGTTTAACTCACACACAGAGTTCAAATACACATACTGGTTTGCTGATCACAGACCGCAAAAGCATTCAGATAAGAGAAAAGAGATCATGCCCATGATCTAGTCTTCATCACCCGCCGGGTGGAGACAGTACTTGCAGAATCCCTGATATAGAAGGTCATCTGCAACAAGAGGGAATAAACCCTGAGTACTGAAATGTACTCAGCTAGACTTACCCGTCGAAAACCAAACAAATGACACCAAGGATTATGCATAGCTTAATGTAGTGGAGCTGGCTGACACTTTCTTTTTGCAGAAAAGCATAAGTAATAATGATCAACTCTTAACCTGAACTAGCAGTGACTTTTTAGCCATTAACCTATCATCTATATTAGCACCTGTACTAAGCAATCATTTTATTAGGGTGCAAACATTAATAACCATATCAGGTATTCATTGTGGCAACCTTATCATCATCCATTTAACCATATCATTAAATTAATTGATTCTACGTTGCCGCTGCTCAGTCAAGTTCTCACTATCCGGGAGAGACGGCGATTCGAATCGTTTCCTATCCAGCTGGAGGGGTATTCCTAAACACAAACCCTGCTTCCCCCGTCAGGGTCGCAACAAGTCACCTTTGGTACAATTCAGGAGTCGCGGGTCTGAACAGATCGGCATTCTCAGAGAACCACTCTGCCAAGGTTGTTTGGGACTCTAACCCGCCTTGGACTTATGCCAATGGCTCTCCGCACATCCTTACTACCTCCAGAGTGCCGCCACTGCTCGCGTTCCCAGCCTGAACCGAGCTACTAGGCTTCGCGGTCGGAACGACTTATCCGGCCAGCTAAGTGTTAGGCTGCGTTCAACATGACATGAGGACGTACAGTATATCGGTCCTTAAACGACTCAGACGGAGTCACTATGTTCAAACCTACACAAGACCCCGCCCGGTCTTAATTCATTATTCACATGGTTCTTTTCCACGATAGCGAATATAGCCAACCGTGATCCACCTCATCCTAAAGCTCGCAGGTGACAGGAAATCACCTGACTTCTACCGCACTAAGCATGGCTAAGCATTTAACCCGTTCCTGAACTTAAATAGGATTCCAGTGCGACATCTGGACAAGGAAGGATATATATAATGCAGCAATTGGTTCCAACCAATTCCTATACTTAATGCATCATAAACAATAAAAGATACTCAATGTATTTGTAAAACATGGGAGGCTTAATATGCTCCGGGGCTTGCCTTTCAGGAACAAGGAAGGCTGGTGGTCAGGGCACTCGGGCAATTCCTCCGCGGCGACTGCTTCGTTGGCTTCCTGCACCTCGGGTTCCTCCTCCTAGTTGGCTCCCTCGAACTCTAGCAACGTCACTCCCTCCGGCACACCTATTGTATGAATGCGCAAGATAAATATCATGGATGCACATGAACGAATGTCGGGGATGCTTGGGGAATGCACATGTCCGCTGTAGTTTGCATATTCCAACTTAAGCCCTATTCAAATCACTTTCACTTACCACGTTTATACAACCTAAGGTATAATTGCTCATCTTCTGTTAATGACCTAGCACCTGCACCTAAGCATATTCTCAAGTTAGGCTAACCCCTAAACAATCAATGAGAACATTGCACAAGCATACACTCAAGCATTTGTATTACAACCAAATGGAGACTATGTATCGGTACAGTAAACTAGCCATAACTGGAGATTTATAAATCCAAATGATATGCAACAAGACAATCTGGAAAGCTTATAAAATTGTCTACAAAGCATTTTCAGACCTCAAAGCATGATTCAAACCTTTACCAGGTCGAACTCATAAATCAACAGAACTCTGTCCTCACAAGGCAGAGAATAAGCAAAGACTGGAACCTAACTTTAAACAGCTGTAGTTTCTAAACTACTAGGCCAAATGCCCTCAAATTTTGATAGGAGCTAGATACATAGATTATCTACAACTCTTGTATTCATTACAATCACAGAAAACCAAAATATCATGGGGAACTTTCCAAAGTCCCCAGATCTGTCCAAAGAGACATAATGCAAACAATTAATTATTAACTTATGATATAAACACTTAAGTGGACAAAACCAACTTTACTGACATATCACAAATATCACAAGAACACCAGAAAGTAGGGTGTTCATCACCAAAACATTTCTTTTAATACCTTTCTTAATTTATTTAATTAAATAGAGGAAATAGTAAACATACATGAAAGCTACACCCTTAAATCTACAAAAATTACAGTAGACCCTACATGCCCTAAGTAGACTACCATAAAAATTTCTCACCATTTTAGTAAGTACAACAGCCTACACAAAAATGGTAAGGCAGAATGGCTTAAAATGGCATAATTAGGAAACCTTAGTGAAAAGTGTCAAGCAACATATTTCATATTTTTCCTAGCATCTATAAGGTACCAAGATACTACCTACCAAGTTTCATGGCCATAGGATTCATAGATAATTTACAAAAATTCACACAAGTATCTACCAATGATAAAAGGAAAATCTATAACTCAAAAACTACACATGCAATGTCTCTAAAATTTTAACTAGAGCTTCTACTAAGCAATACTAGCTTACCCACAAAATTTCACAATTTTTGGACCACAGAAACTCAAGATAAAATTCAAACAAGTTTGCATGTATCCAAAAACACATTTCAAAGTCCTATTTAATTCATCAAAAATTTCTAAAACATGTGCTCATATAATATTTTTGTTAAATACTAGACATGACTAGGAACTTCACAAAATTAGAACCATATCCTTTGGATCTACCAAACTTGAGTTACATATTTTTGAATCTATACACCAAACTGTGAAAAACAGTTAAACAAAACAAATAAGGAAACCATTTCACTGATGTCAGGCCGGCCCGAGGAAACGGCGGCCCAAGACGCGGCGCAGCCCATGCTGGGCTCCCGCCTTAGCCGCGGCGCTGACAAGAGGGGACCGCGTGTCAGCGAGACAGGGCAGGGAAGAAGAAACGGCCGGTGGCGCAGTTCGCCGCCGGTGGCTTCTCCGGCGAAGGCAATGGTGCCAACAAGTTCGCCTCACCTAAGCAGACCTAGGGGAACCTTCTATTGCAGCTACTGACGCTGCTAGCGGGGGTGGCGATGGCCATGGCGGCGCTCGGCCACGGCACGGCCGGCTCCGGCGAGGCTACAGCGCTACGTCCAGAACGGAAGGCGCTACGAGCATCAGCAGTGCACCTAGGATCTAGCGTAAGGCAGAGGAGGGGATGGGAGGGTCATGGTGGCAGTTGTCCGCGTGGAGCAACAACGCCGGCGAGGTCCCGCCATGGCTGCGGTGGGGAAAACGGCGAATACGCCCTTACCGAGGCACGATCGACTCGATGGTGAGGTGGAGATGGTAAAGGGGATCACGTCGAAGCTCTAGGTGAACGGGGCAACGCGTTTTTGCAACGGCGTGGAAGCTAGGCAAAGGCAAAGGTGCGGCTAGCAATGGCGGACGGCTGCTTGCTTGGCGCAGCGCGCGGTGGAGGCGAAGAAAGGCGAACTGGAGCGGTTGAGTGCATCGGGCAGGCGCGCGGGATGCTCAAGACGCGGCTGGCCGTGCCAGGGCGTCCACGGCGCGTGGCCAGCGTGCTAAGGCGAGCGGCGATGCGCGGCACACACGCGTCATCACCTTTCTGAACCGGTCGGCCATGATCACTGAAGGTTTTCTGAAAACGCGATTCAGAGTTCATCCAGTCCGACTGACAGCGAAACTTGTCGCCAATAGATCTCTTAATCCGTGGCGATCCAGGTTAAGTTGTAATTAACAAAGTTGGAGACCTACGTGAGTACTACAAGTTTGCTAATTGGAGCTCGAGCTAATTTTCCATAGATTTCAATCTACATGGCTCCAAAGTCGTCTTCATGAAACTGAAAAGCAGTTCCAACACTTAAACAATTTATCCATGTTGAATCCACCATCAAGCTGACTTGTGGGCCATTTTTGAGCATGTTGTGCACATTTTCATGACTTGGCCATAAAATAACTTTTGTTCCATACATAATTCTCTACATCTTTGCTTTAGGTTGCTCAGACATGCAAACATCCTAAGCCACACTTTTTAAACAGTCAAACAAAAGGGTTCAGGTGTCAAATTTGGTCAAACCATGACTTGGATACCTAATTAGTCAAAGTGACCAACATGAACAATGTTCCAAAAGACATTCTATGTGTAACTAAGTTATTTACAAGCATTTCTAGCCACACCATGCATTGGTCACACAAGAATCAATCAAGGTATGTACTGAAACAATGAAAAACACAAGAACTGTTGCAAATGTTTCATAGTCATGTTTCATGTGATATAAGTTCACGAATGGATGCATGATGTTCATGTTCATGAAATGCAGTGCAAATGTGGAAGCTAAACACCAGGGGTGTTACCGTATGTTCACTTCAATAGATGAAGATGTGGATGGTCAAGAAAGAATTACATTTGGTGACAATTCAAAGGGCAAAGTACAAGGGTTGGGCAAAGTTGCAATATCAAATGATCACTCAATATCAAATGTGCTATATGTTGCTTCATTTAGCTTCAACTTGCTATCCGTTGGTCAATTGTATGATTTTGGCTTTCAATGCTTGTTCACCAAGAATGAAGTAGTTGTGTCAAAGAAAGATGATGATCAAGTTATATTCAAGGGATTTAGATACAACAACCTATATCTAGTGGACTTCACCTCTGAAGATGCTAACTTGAAGACATGCTTATTCACCAAAACTTCACTTGGGTGGCTTTGGCATAGAAGACTTGCACATGTTGGGATGAGTTCACTCAAGAAGCTAATGAAGAATGAGTTGGTGAGAGGTTTGAAGGATGTGAAGTTTGAGAAGGACAAGCTTTGTAGTGCATGTCAAGCCAACAAGCAAGTTGCTATCACTCATCCAACCAAAGTTTAAATGTCAACAACAAGAGTGCTAGAGCTTCTACACATGGATCTATTTGGACCAACAACTTACAAGAGTTTGGGAGGGAACCTATATTGTCTTATAATAGTTGATGACTACTCTAGATACACTTTGGTGTTCTTCCTTCATGACAAGACCGAAGTTGTGGCATGTTTCAAAAAGTTTGCCAAGAGAGCACAAAATGAATTTGAAGTGAAGCTCAAGAAGATAAGAAGTGATAATGGGAAAGAATTTGACAACACAAACATTGAAGCATATTGTGATAAAGTTGGGATCAAGCATGAGGTCTCCGCAACCTACACTCCTCAACAAAATGGTGTAGTAGAGAGAAAGAACTAGATAGTAATCACTCTTGCAAGAACAATACTTGATGAGTACAACACACCTCAAGATCTATGGGCGGAAGCTATCAACACTGCATGCTATGCATCCAACCGCCTATTTCTTCAAAAGTTTATTGGCAAGACCCCTTATGAGTTGCTCAATGGGAAGAAGCCGGACGTCTCATTCTTCCAGATGTTTGGGGTGCAAATGCTACATCTACAAGAAGCGGCAACACCTAGGGAAGTTCCAAAGACGTTGTGATATTGGTTTTCTTGTTGGTTACTCATCAAAGTCCAAAGCATATCAAGTATTTAATCATGCCATTGGCTTGGTTGAAGAAACATATGATGTGGAGTTTGATGAATCTAACGGCTCCCAAGGTGATGAACCATTGAGGGAGGCCATAAAGAACATTCTGGTTGGAGACATCAAGTCCAAAGATGATGAAGATGAAGTACATGTGATTGATCCACCCTCTTCATCAAGTGTGTCACAAGATGATGACAAAGATGGGAGAGCAGAAAATGAAGATACTCATGTCTCCCATGACCAAATGGTGGCACAAGCTAAAGATGTTGATGCTCCACAACCTCCTCCTCAAGTGGTTGATAGAAGAAATTCACCTCTACTTCAAGCACATCCATAAGATCTCATCATAGGGAGTCCTTCAAAGGGTGTAATGACTCGCTCTCAAAAACTTGCTTCATTTATTGAACATCACTCGTTTATTTTTTGCATTGAGCCTAAGAATGTAGAGGAAGCTCTTCAAGATCCGGATTGGATAAATGCCATGCATGAAGAATTGAACAACTTCACCTACAATGAAGTTTGGACACTTGAAGAGCGACCACAAGATGCAAGAGTGAAACAAAGTGGGTGTTCCGCAACAAGCAAGATGATCAAGGCATTGTTGTGAGGAACAAGGCAAGGCTAGTTGCAAAGGGGTTCTCTCAAGTTGAAGGTTTGGATTTTGGAGAGGCCTTTGCACCGGTTGCAAGACTTGAAGCCATTCGTATCCTCCTTGCATATGCATCTCATCATGAAATGAAATTATATCAAATAGATGTTAAAAGTGCATTTTTAAATGGCTTCATAAATGAACTAGTCTATATTAATCAACCTCCCGGGTTTGAAGACCCTAGATATCCTAATCATGTTTATAGGTTGTCCAAGGTGCTATATGGGCTAAAGCAAACCCTAAGAGCTTGGTATGAGCGCCTTCGGGATTTTCTCATTGAGAAGGGCTTCACCATTAGGAAGGTCGACACCACACTATGCACCAAGAAGCTTGAAGGAGAGATCTTTATTTTTCAAGTATATGTTGATGATATCATATTTGACTCAACAAATGAAGACTATTGCAAAGAGTTTAGTGAATTGATGTTGAAGGAGTTCGAGATGTCTATGATTGGAAAGCTTACATTCTTTCTTGGTTTTCAAGTAAAGCAAATGAGAGAAGGGATCTTCATCTCTCAAGAAAAGTATACCAAGGATCTTCTCAAGAGGTTCAAAATGGATGAATGTAAGCCAATCAAGACAACGATGGCATCAAATTAACATCTCGACCTAGATGAGGGAGGTAAATTGGTTGATCAAACTCTCTACCGTTCTATGATTGGTAGCTTGTTATACTTGACCGCATCTAGGCCCGACATCATGTTTAGTGTGTGTATGTGTGCTAGATTTCAAGCTAATCCTAAGGAAGCTCACTTAGTTGCCATTAAGATAATCCTTAGGTACCTTAAGCACACACCAAGTACTGGCCTTTGGTATCCCAAAGGAGCTAGATTCCAACTAGTTGGCTATTCTAATTCAGATTATGCCGGTTGCAAAATTAATAGAAAAAGCACATCCGGAGGGTGCCACTTGCTTGGTAGATCACTAGTGTCTTGGACCTCTAAGAAGCAAAATAGTGTGGCCTTGTCCACCGCCGAGGCGGAGTACATTGCCGTGGGTGCTTGTTGTGCACAAATCCTTTACATGAAGCAAACTCTTCTAGACTATGGTGTAGTTCTAGAAAAGGTACCTCTTTTGTGTGACAATGTGAGCATGGTAAAATTTGCTAACAACCTGGTTCAACACTCTCACGCCAAGCACATAGATATCCATCATCACTTTCTTAGAGATCATGTTGCTAAAAATGATATATCACTAGAAGGTGTAAGGACCGAGGATCAATTGGCGGATATCTTCACAAAACCACTAGATGAGCCTACCTTTTGTTGGTTGAGGAATGAGCTCAATGTGCTTGACCTAAGTAACTTCTCTAAAAAATGAGCTTGTGTTGTCCCTTGCATTACATTGTAACATAAAACATGCTTAATTTTTAGTAATGCATTTAGGGCTTGTCTAACATGGTTAAGATAACCGCCGAAAAGCATGTAAAAAAGCTTAACCTTGGATCAAACTTGTCAGGAAACTAGATTTAATTTCAAGTATTGCATTGCATATGCATGTGTGTTGTTTTTGTCATTTCTGTTCAGTTAAGTTTGAGCATTCGATGTGTTCGTCCACCGATAGGGGGAGCATTTGATGCTCCTAATGGTTATGACCCCTATGTGGTGGCCATATGATGTCTCCTCGCTTCTTTGATTGGCTATTTTCTTAACAATTAATTAAGCCTATGGTAAAATTATTTTAAAAATGAGTGCTTGACTGAGGAAGACTCATATCAATCCCTACCAGTGTTTAGTTGCTTCTCCTTGTGGTTGGGACTCGGTTGGGTGTAGGTTTGGCGAAGACAAATTTCAAATTTGAAGACTGGAGGGCACCAAATCGGTCACCGGACAGGAACTGTGCAAGGGGCGGTGAAACATCCTCAATTTTCCGCGAAGGGAAAATTCCACATAATGAATTATAATATGATGAAACCAAGAATTGATTCCATCATATTATCATATTTCAGTCGATATCACAGATCAAGGGATTCAAATGAGGTTCAAAAGCAAGAAGGTGAATTGAGAGAGATGAAAAGGGGTTCTTAAGATATTCTAGAAGGGATCAAAAGGATTTGCTACGGACTTGTGCTCTCCAACACAAAACACTAAACCAACAAAAGAACTCTGGCAAACTCCTACAAGTAATTCTATATGCATGCAACAATTTATTTATAAATTGTTCTTAGTTTGACCTAGCATCTACATGCTTCACATATTGCAGGAAAAATTTTAAAAAGTTCGTATTTTTGGCTTCTCCAAAAACCCACGCACCCATTCACTGTTGCCGCCGCGGAGCCTTAACCATTGCCGTGCCTTGGCTCTCCGGCTAGCTACACCCCCTCTCTGGCACCGCAACGGCCTCGATTTGTCTGTGCACTACCACATACCTCGCCATGACCACGCCGCATTAACCTGTGCCCCTGTGCCTCTAGGGTGCCATGTTCACCATCGCCGGCGTGGGGTGCCCCTCTGCCGGCTCGTCGTCGTGACTTCCTCAACCTCGGCGGCCCTGCAGTTCTTAATGCTCCTCCTTGGCACATCTCTTGGCCTGGCTGTGCTTCACTCTAGGGTGAGCAAACTACTCCATGCCAACTGCTCGATGAAATGCCCTAATGCCTTGTTATGCACCCTTGCTCACTCTTTTTGTAACACCCTAAAATTTGAATTTTTGAAAAATAGAGCTAAAATGTTTTGATTTGGAATTTATGTGCTCATGAAAACATAGGAAAATAAAAATTTTCATTAATTTAAAATTCATCATAAGGTAGCAACATGAGTGTGCATACATGCCGTTGCATAGTATTTCTTTTGTATTGTGTGGTTTAAAACTAAACTTCAAATTGTTTCAAATGGATTTAAAAATGCATTTGAAAAACACTTGAGATAAAAAGAAAATGGAATTCCTCTTCTCTCTTTCTTTGGCCCAGCCGGCCTACTTCCTCACCCCGCGGCCCATTTCTCTTTTTCCCGTGAAGCCCATCAAGAAGCCCAGCGTCGCATCGTCGTTTCCCTCTCCCGCGTGGGCCGTAGTGCCGTGGCCCAGCAGCGTCGTCTCCTTCCTCTATCACGTGTCCGAGCCAGACACTGCCTCCGCCACCGCCGAGTCCCCGCCGTCTATGCCATGCCTTGCCGTGCCGCCCAAGCCTAACTGCCTCATAAGAACTGGATGCCTGCCTCATGCCGTGCCTATGTCAAGCTTTGGAGCCACAGCTGCCATTGCATCATGCCGAGCCTTGTTAACCCTAGCACCGCCGCCATCTCCGCCCGGCTCACCGAGCACCACGCTGCTCTCGTTCACTTCATGCTGGGGTAAGCCACCTAGACGAGTTCACCTTGCTCTCCTCTAGCTTCTGGTGTTCTTGGTTCGCTATTTCTTGGTCTATAGACTGTAATCTTATAGCGCTGCCTGTCTGTGGCCATGGCGCCGCCGTGGAGATCGCTGCCGACCTCGCTGGTGTCCCGCATCCCATCCAGATCTGTTTGAGCCGTCCAATTTGAGATCAAGGGCCTAGATTAGAAGATACCCCTTCGCTGTGAAATTTGCAAAAATGCCCTTACAATTATTTAGATCTTAACCCGCCGTCCTTGGATTGTTTCTAAAGAGCCCCTTGGGTTTCTGATTATAGAACCCACAGTCCAACGTGCAAATCCTGAATGCGTTTTCTTCTTTAGAAAGCGTAGTTTCCTTCGGTTTAGATCCAAAATACATTTCCATCTATTTACAGTTTGCCATTGGTTTCTATAGGCCATAACTTTCACGTTTTAGCTCTGATTTGGTCGTTCAACTTGCGTTAGGTTCGTAATTCCATAATCTACATGTTCATACTACTGTTAAGTATGTTTTCAACTTTTAAAATTCAAGGTTAGATTTAATTTATTATTTTACTAAGGGAAATCTTGTTTAATTCATAACTTCTTCATTTTAGCTCTGATTTTTGTGATCTTCGCGTCTGTGTGCTCGTAGCATCATGTAGAACAGTTTTAAAACCTTTTTCACTTCTATTTCTACTATTTGGTGTATTGTTCTAATTAGTTTATATTTGTTTGCTATGCATGTGTGTATGGATGCCTATGTGGTGCTGCTTGATCTCGAGTAGACAGTGAGTTTTCTGTTGGTGCTCTGGAGCAACTCTTTGAAGATCAAGACCAGCAGCGATACTTTGAATTAAGGCAAGTATAATATGAGGCTCCTTGTTACCCATTCACTTTAATGCAATCTCAATTCATATGCATATGTTAATGAACCGCTTGGAGTCTATTTACCTTAATATTGATTATCCTATCCTTGAGTTACCTATGGGTTTTGCATGTGGGTAGTATGCTCAGTTTGCTCCAACTAATATTGATTAAAGAATACAATTAAAGATATATGCAACATGGTATTAAAAGATACTTTTTAGCAACATAGAACCAAGAGGGCTATAGCATTGGCCTTTTCTTATGGTGCCCTAGTTTCTCTCCATAAGGACTCATCTTTAAGTGACAACCCAGGACTTATAGTACAACCATGAGGACTACATGGCTCTGGTCTTAGTCCAGTACCTGGCTCTTTCTAGTTTGTAGCAGTTTACCGAAAGGGCAAAAGGGGCATACCAGGCTGGGTATGGGCCTCATCCCCAGGGTGTGTACTATGCTATGAGTATTAGTGCCATTTTTGGAGATGACTCCATAACACTTGGAAGATGGAATCCTTAGCTGCTACTCCTTATTAGAACGAATGGGGAAAAGCTTCATAGTGTACCCTGCCTGCTCACCTTGGAAGTGTTTTGGGTGTAATTAACCTGGGCATATGGGCAACACGACTCATGGTGAAAGTGTACAACCTCTGTAGAGTGGAAAACTGGTATATTAGCCGTTCTCATGGACAAGAGCGACCTGGATCCTTACTGAATACTTGGTTCCTCGGATGGTTTGGTTTATGAATAAAATTGCTGATATCTCTATTTTTTCATATTCGAGAGCCTAAGCATAACTTAGCAACTTATGATTAATAGTAAAATATGACCAACTAAAAGTGCTTACCATAGTTCAGCCGAGCCAATCCTTTTGAGCCTGCATCCCCTCATGTTATGCTTGCTAAGCGGTAGTAGCTTACACTTGTTTTATTTCAATACTTTGGCAAAATCCCGGATGGGTACCAGATGGAGGTTCTACAGTGGAGTTTCCCAAAAGGTGTTAGGCTTGTGATCAACCAGTTGACGATTCCTGTGGTGTTGGAGGTTTCGCTAGAAGAATAGAGTTATAGTATATACTGTAAAGTAAGATTATGTCTTTGGTAATGAATATTTATGCGCTATGTAATAAAGGCATTGTCTTTGATATTACCCCTTCATTTGTAACTATATGTGTGAATTAAATTCCTAGGCACACATATGGTGTGTATCTGGTTGTCCTTAAAACTAGGTGCTACACTTTTCTGCCAATTTTTCCGCAGTTGACGTTGCTGATCCTGTGACTCTCTTGCCTTGTTGTTTTGGCTGTCGAATCAACATTTGTTAGGTAGCAAAGCCCCTCGGTTCTTTTTCTTATCCTCTATGCTTTGCTTCTAATAGGACACTCTTCCCTCTAGAATTATATATGCTTATATACTTCTCTCTATCCTATGTGCAACAGTGTCAGTTGCTTGAGGCAGTGTGGTCAGTGGTCAGTGGCAGTGAACTTGGGGCCAAGCCCACGAGTAAGGAACAGAGGCCAAGCCTATTGAGTGACAGATGGCAATGACCTAGGGGGAGTGTCAGTGGTGAGCAGTAGTGGTGCTGTTTGGCAGTGGTTTTCTAGTAGTTGTGTCTTGTGTCAGTTGATCTTACAGAAAGTCAGGGGGAGCTTCTCTTGTCAGTTGTAGCTATGGCATGTTCTAAGCGCACCGGTCCCACTCCTCCAGCTGGTGGGAGTGGTGGCGGCTAGGACCCTCACCGTCCTTCAGTAGACAAGGGGAAGGCCAAGGTGATTGAGCAGACAAAGAAGCGGAAGTGGCAGTACAGGGATTTTGAGCAGGCACTTGTAGTAGCTGTAGCTTACAATAGAGGTGTGAGAGGTGGTAGGGGTGGATCTCTACATATTGGACCTTCAACTATAGAGACTCAGTCTTTAGAGCCCCAGCAAACAGAGACGCCTTGGCTCCATCGGTCATCACGTGCATGCATGACTGTGCACCCAACACTGAGTCAGCGTCAGTAGGAGAAGCAACCAGAGGAGCCTAAGGAGGACTTGCCCCCTGTGCCACCACGATGACACTTCCGAGAGCATGACGAGTAGGGACTTAAGTAGGTTCAGGACGACCCTTGTCTGATAGAGCTTCGTATAGCTACAGCCAGACTTATCCACCATTTTAGGAATGTCCCGCTTGAAGAGTGGTTACCTGTGCATAGAGAGGAGCTAGCTTTAGAGCCATTCAGCATGACCATTCAGGAGTCATTCTATAGTGCACAAAGACTTTTATCGTGTTGGTTTGAGGCCTCACGGAGTCTTGGACTTGGCCTACTTGAGGAGAGCAATAGGCGCTCGTGAGATTTCACAGTGCATCACTTACTTGCCAGGGCTAGAGGCGCTGGTGTGTAGATCAGGCTTATACATGGATGAGTGGGTCGGAGTGTTCTATGCCACAATTTGGGTTGACCCGAGCCACGAGTTCATATAGTTCAGGTTCGAGGGTGAGACCTACAGGATCCTAGCTTTAGAGATCAGACAGTTGTATGGGTTTCTAGAGACACTAGTGAGACTACACAGTCTGTGCTATGGTGTAGCTGACCCTCCTAGATGCCCTCACGGTGGGATGTAGCCACTGGCTTCTTACGTGGCAACGATCTTCCGTCCATCGTTTGACGAGGGGTCTAGGTGGAGGCCGAGGGATATGACCCATCTAGCTCAGGTGCTTGAGATAGCGATGAGGAAGACCTTGCTACCACGAGTTGGTTTTAGAGAGGCCTTGACACACCTGCAGCAGTGGCTACTTGGTGCACTTGTTTCTCACACTGTGTTTGATGTGGTAGACTTTCTGTTGTGTGAGATTGAGGACACAGTGATGGATGGATACAGAGCTCATTGACAACTTCCCTATGCTTACAACCTATCACATATCTTTGAGAGGCTGATCCAATGCCCTTAGTATGTCATGACTCATGACACTCATGCCAGAGCTTTTGGGATCTATAGGCTAGTTGCCCTTGGGATAGATGAGCGACATAGAGCGGTTGAGCCTATTGAGCAGCCAGAGGCAGAGGACCCTTAGGACGAGTCAGTTCGTGACACTGAGTAGGAGTTTGGTGGAGCTTATGATGATGATTTTGACGATGACAACGATGATGATGACAATGATGAAGATGAGCAGACACAAGTACCTTGACCTCCTCAACCCCACGATCGTGAGGCTAGTGGTTCCCACTCTGCTTCACTAGTTCCTCCAATGACAGACCCTACTCTAGCTGCCTTACTTCAGCAGATGATCTCTAAGTAGTAGAGATAGGCCACCGAGATGCATGTGTGTATGGATGCCTGTGTGGTGCTGCTTGATCTCGAGTAGACAATGAGTTTTGTGTTGGTGCTCTGGAGCAACTCTTTGAAGATCAAGACCAGCAGTGATACTTTGAATTAAGGCAAGTATAATATGAGGCACCTTGTTACCCATTCACTTTAATGCAATCTCAATTCATATGCATATGTTAATGAACCGCTTGGAGTCTATTTACCTTGATATTGATTATCCTATCCTTGAGTTACCTATGGGTTTTGCATGTGGGTAGTATGCTCAGTTTGCTCCAACTAATATTGATTAAAGAATACAATTAAAGATATATGCAATACGGTATTAAAAGATGCTTTTTAGCAACATGGAACCAAGAGGGCTAGAGCATTGGCCTTTTCTTATGGTGCCCTAGTTTCTCTCCATAAGGACTCATCTTTAAGTGACAACCCAGGACTTATAGTACAACCATGAGGACTACAGGCTCTGGTCTTAGTCCAGTACTTGGTTCTTTCTAGTTTGTAGCAGTTTACCGAAAGGGCAAGAGGGGCATACTAGGCTAGGTATGGGCCTCATCCCCAGGGTGTGTACTATGCTGCGAGTATTAGTGCCACTTTTGGAGATGACTCCATAACACTTGGGAGATGGAATCCTTAGCGGCTGCTCTTTATTAGAACGACTGGGGAAAAGCTTCATAGTGTACCCTGCCTGCTCACCTTGGAAGTGTTTTGGGAGTAATTAACCCGGACATATGGGCAACATGACTCATGGTGAAAGTGTACAACCTCTGTAGAGTGGAAAATTGGTATATCAACCGTGCTCATGGACAAGAGCGGCCTGGATCCTTACTGAATAGTTGGCTCCTCGGATGGTTTGGGTTATGAAGAAAATTGCCGATATCTCTAATTATTTATATTCGGGAGCCTAAGCATAACTTAGCAACTTATGATTAATAGTAAAATATGACCAACTAAAAGTGCTTACCGTAGTTTAGCCAAGTCAAGCCTTTTGAGCCTGCATCCCCTCATGTTATGCTTGCTAAGCGGTAGTAGCTTATGCTTGTTTTATTTCAATACTTTGGCAAAATCCCAAATGGGTACCAGATGGAGGTTCTACAGTGGAGTTTCCCAAAAGGTGTTAGGCTTGTGATCAACCAGTTGACTATTCCTATGGTGTTGGAGGCTTCGCCAGAAGAATAGAGTTATAGTATATACTGTAAAGTAAGATTATGTCTTTTGTAACGAATATTTATACACTATGTAATAAAGGCATTATCATTGATATTACCCCTTCATATGTAACTATATGTGTGAATTGAATTCCTGGGCACATATATGGTATGTATCTGTTTTTGTCCTTAAAACCAGGTGCTACAAAGTGGTATCAGAGCTATGTGGACTATAGGACACAAGCCTAGTTAGAAAATAGTCATTTTAAGGTTCAGAATTTGCTATGAAATCCTTGGTCTATAAACCTTGCTATTTTCTTGTGTTTGTTGTTCATCTCTCCCTTGTTGCTATAAATTTTGTCCCTATCTTCCCCCCTTGCTTTGAATTGCTTTTAGAGATATCACTTACCACATTCTTGCGCAAAATGAAGGTGAAGCTGTAGAGTTTTGTGCCCTTGATACAACAAGAACGATAGTAACATGAGTAGAGTCATTGTCGACAAAAGATGCTCGATAGTCCACCGAGGGGTATCCCCCGATGGTAGATTTGTCGGTGGGGATGCGCGTAATTAGGAACCGGATGGTGACACAAGGCGCAGAGACAACGATTTAGACAGGTTCGGGCCGTCTGATCGACGTAATACCCTACGTCCTATGTCTTTGGTGTATTGTATTGAATACATGATGTCGAGTAGAGGACCCCTGCCTCTCCTTATATACTCTAGAGGGGCAGGGTTACAAGTAAAGTATCCTATTTGGTACTATACAATGTCTTGCGGTGCACGCCGAGCAGCGCCGTGCACGCCTTGATCTTGTGGGCCGGGCCACCTCTGATGGTGCGGCCCACGTCTTGGGGGCCGTACCCCCACAGTTAGTCCTTGAGCCTGATAGTAGGTGACGCAGTCATGTGGTGCCAGGGTCATAAAGTAGAAGACCAGCCGAGCAGGCAGCCAATCCCTGGGCGTAGCCTTGAGATGAGAACAAGCACATTCACCGCAAGGTGAAATGTGCCCACTTAGTCCCCAAGCCTGCTGGAAGATGAAGAATGAATCTTGTAGCAGGGTCAAAGAAGTCTAAAGGCTTGCCGACGTCATCTGACATGCGCGTATCAAGACCCCAAATGTGCTGCCTAAGATCAGCACCCTGATCCGAATAGCATGGAGCAGCTTGATAGCACACCGATGAGACAGCAAGATCTAAGCAGCAAGGGAGTCCCCGGCATCGCTGGCGATGACCGAGCACCGAAGAGCGAGGAGTCCCCGGCGTCGCTGGTGATGACCGAGCACCAAGGAGCGAGGAGTCCTCGGCGTCGCTATCGATGACTGAGCACCGAGGAGCGAGGAGTCCTCGGCATAGGCGGCGATGTCTGAGCACTAAGGAGTCCCCGATGTCGCTGGCGATGACCGAGCACCAAGGAGCGAGGAGTCCCTGGCATCGCTGGTGATGACCGAGCACCGAGGAGTGAGGAGTCCCCGCATCGGCGGCGATGACCGAACACCAAGGAGCGAGGAGCGAGGAGTTCCTAGCATAGGCGGTGATGGCCGAGCATCGAGGAGCGAGGAGTTCGCGGCGTAGGCGGCGATGACCGAGCACCGAGGAGCGAGGAATCCCTGGCGTCGGCGGCGATGACCGAGCAACGAGGAGCGAGGAGTGAGGAGTCCCCGACGTAGGCGGCGATGATCGAGCATCGAGGAGCGAGGAGTCCCCGGCGTCGCTGGTGATGACGACGTATGCGGCGATGTCTGAGCACTAAGGAGCGAGGAGTCCCCGGCGTCGCTGGTGATGACCGAGCACCGAGGAGCGAGGAGTCCCTAGCGTAGGCGGTGATGTTCGAGCACCGAGGAGTGAGGAGTCCCTGGCGTCGCTGGCGATGACCGAGCACTAAGAAGCGAGGAGTCCCCGGCGTAGGTGGCAAGGTCCGAGCACCAAGGAGCGAGGAATCCCCGGCGTCGCTGGCGATGACCGAGCACCGAGGAGCGAGGAGTCCCCGGCATAGGCGGCGAGGTCTGAGCACCGACGTAGCTAACGATGCTCGTGTGGTGAAGTGTGCCCACTTAGTCCTCGAGCACGAAGAATCCGAGGGCCGAGGAGTAACCGGCGTAGCTGGTGATGAAGCACGAGCGGCGAATAGTCCGATCAACTGGTCGGCGATAGAGTCCATGAACCATGCTGTCTGACCAGTTGATTGGTGGGGAAGCCTGAGCACCAGTTGATTCGATCACCTGGATGATGATCCTGCAATGCAAACATGTAGAACGGGTAGTACATGACGCACAAATAAATAAACTCCGGAAAAAAATAGCAATGGTAATGAAACGGCGTATGCAGTTCGGTGATCAGTTGGCGAGAAAATATATTTATGTTTAATATAAACCGCCCGAACAGTTAGTGTGTAGCTGAGTCTCTAGCCCTAGCTAGCCCATAGTCCATAACGTCGAGCGCGGAGCCCATGCACGTATAGGAGGAACAGGCGTGACCAAGGAGCCGCTGCCGACCGCCCATAACGCAGAGCGCAGAGCCCGTAGCACGTGTAGGGAGGAGCTGGAGACAGGGCCATCTCTGGAGGCATCCGAGCATCAACAGGACTGTTCGGGGGGTTCGGAAAATCGTTTGGAGAGCAAACATGGAGAAAACAGTTCAGAGAAACATTATGACGATATACAGAGATTGGAGAATATTTAGAAGAATATTAAAACATGACTTAGCTTTAGACAGAATGTCTGGTCAGCGGCGTATGGCGTTATCTGGTCGGCGACATGGGCAGCTCACTTGCAGCTCGGTGGTGACGAGGGATGTCGGTGAGGGCCCCCGAGTAATGATGACGAGACAACGGAGAGGGACGTCGGCGAAGGATGTCGGCAAAGGCTGCTGAGCGGTGACGACGAGTCGACTGCGAGAGACATCGGCGAAGGTCGCTGAGCGGTGACGTCGAGTCAACAGTGAGGGACGTCGGCGAAGGCCACCGAGCGGTGATGACGAGTCAACGGCGAGGGACGTCAGCGAAAGATGTCGACGAAGACCGCCGAGCAGTGACGACGAGTCGACGGCGAGGGACGTCGACAAAAGATGTCGGCGAGGGCTGTCGGCGAAGGCCGCCGAGGGCAGCGGCGGTGAGTCGTCGACGAGGGACGTCGGCGAAAGATGTTGGCGAAGGCCGTCGAGCGGTGACGACGAGTCGACGGCAAGGGTCGTCGACGAAAGATGTCGGTGAGGGCTGTCGACGAAGGCCGCCGAGGGCAGCGGCGGCGAGTCGTCGACGAGGGATGGCGGCGAAAGATGTCGGTGAAGGCCACCGAGGGCAGTGGCGGCGAGTCGTCGATGAGGGCTGACAAGAGCAGCAACGGTGAGTCATCGACGAGGGCTGACAAGAGCATCGGCGGTGAGTCGTCGACGTGGGACATCGGCAAAAGATGTCGGCGAAGGCCGTCGAGCGGTGACGACGAGTCGATGGCGTGGGACGTCGGTGAAAGATGTCGGTGAAGGCCGCTGAGCGGTGACGATGAGTCGACGGCGAGAGACATCGGCGAAAGATGTCGGCGAGGGCTATCGACGAAGGCCGCCGAGGGCAGCGGTGGCGAGTCGTCGATGAGGGACGTCGGTGAAAGATGTCGGCGAAGGCCACCGAGGGCAGCGGTGGCGAGTCATCGACGAGGGCAGCGGCGGCGAGTCGTCGACAAGGGCTGATGAGGGCAGCGGCGGCGAGTCGTCGACGAGGGCCAACCAGAGCAGTGACGGCTAGTCGTCGATGAGGGCTAACCAGAGCAGCGGCGGCTAGTCATCGACGAGGGCTGACGAGAGCAGCGGCGGCGAGTTGTTGGTGAAGACGACCTCGGAGGTGGTTTTGAGATTGGATCTGCTGTCGTAGGGGCTGGTGTAGCAGTGATGAATCATCATCGTGGACCGGGATGGATCTCCACGAGATTGACGACAAGAACATGTTGTTGATTTGAGGTCCATCTGGCTCGCCATGGATCAAGCGCACACCCCTACCTGGCGCACCAACTGTCGACAAAAGATGCTCGGTAGTCCACCGAGGGGTATCCCCCGATGGTAGACTTGTCGGTGGGGATGCGCATAATCAGGAACCGGATGGTGACACAAGGCGCAGAGACAACGATTTAGACAGGTTCGGGCCGTCTGATCGACGTAATACCCTACGTCCTGTGTCTTTGGTGTATTGTATTGAATACATGATGTCGAGTAGAGGACCCCTGCCTCTCCTTATATACTCTGGAGGGGCAGGGTTACAAGTAAAGTATCCTATTTGGTACTATACAATGTCTTGCGGTGCACGCCGAGCAGCGCCATGCACGCCTTGATCTTGTGGGCCGGGCCACCTCCGATGGTGCGGCCCACGTCTTGGGGGCCGTACCCCCACAGTCATTGAGTCCTAATGCTTGAATTGTGAACCTTTAATGTTTGAATGGTTGTCTTGATGTTCATGCTTGATTTGGATCTTTGTAATGATTACAATGATTTTTTTGGGTTATGCTCACAATTTCATTTAGTTTACATGATAAGGCATAAGGACCAATGATTAGATAGTTGGGTTGGTCTTTCTCATCTCTGCGCGTGCTGTTTTCTGAGCAGACAGTGTTCATCAAGTTATATTTCCAAAGGTAGATGCCCAAAAGTCATGAAAGCTTTATGGATGAAAGTAGGCTTCTGTATCTTTCATATGCCGTTGGAATCGCCTTCATATCTATTACGGATTGGGAGTTATGACCTCTACAAGTGGAAGTTTCTGCACTGTCTGGGAGTCTGAACAGGTTCGGTTGTGCCCCATTTCTGAGTAACTTAACCTTAGAATCTGGCAAGCTGGTCAATACAAAAGTTGTAGAGAATTTCGTAAGCTTTCCAGCCATATAAGGCCCGTCTTCATATGATTTCTGGAACTCAAGATATGGCTGCCTTTCTGAACTGCTACTGGTAGTTCTCGTCCAGAAAATTTCAAATTGATTGTTTTATCATGTGAACTACTTCCGGATCATGGATCACAACCAGTAACTGTGCTAAATGTTCCAAACAAATGGTTTCTACTAGGAGAAGTGCTTCACGTGATGCCAGAATGTATGCCCCTAATGCTAATCGACCACCACCAAATTCTCCAACTATAGAGCAATCTATGATGACACAGACTCAATTGTTACAGACCTATGTTCAGAATGTATGCATCAACCCACATCGAGCACCACCAAGAGACAAGCGTGGTGAATTTATGAAGGGACATCCGCCAATATTCTCTCATGCAAGCGACCCACTAGAAGCTGATGACTGGCTTAGAGCTGTGGAACGACAACTTAACATAGCTTAGTGTAATGACCATCAAAAAGTGCTTTATGCTTCCGGTCAACTTCAAGGAGCAGATTCAGACTGGTGGGAAATATTTTAGATTGAGAAAGATGTAAATTAGATTTGTTGGGAAGATTTCAAGATTGCCTTTAGATCTTATCATGTTCTAGAAGGTTTGGTGGAGATCAAGGAGGAGGAGTTCCTCAACTTAAAACAAGGCTCCATGACAGTGTGTGAGTATCATAACAAATTCACTCAGCTGTCACGTTATGCTCCAGGAGAGGTGGTTAATGATGCCAAGAAACAAAAACGCTTCTTGAAAGGATTAAATGATGGACTTCAATTGCAGTGATGACTGTTGTGTATCCTGACTTCCAAACTTTGGTAAATAGGGCCATTTTGATTGAGAACAAGTGTCAGGAAATGGAAGAGAAGAAAAGGAGAATTCAAAGCCAATTTGTAGGTAGAAACACATGCCCCCGCTACACTCCCCAGCAAGAATTTTAGCAAAGGTACCAAGAACCAACTAGTCAGTGGGATTTTGATCCTCCTCAACAACTCCCTCAATACCAGCAAGAGCAGCAGTATATGAACCATAGTCCACCCCAAGAACCACTCATCAACTCCCTAATGAAGGATAGTGTGCCCAACACCCCCTCTTCAGGCAAGAAGTGTTACCGCTATGGTGAGCCTGATCATTATGCAAGTCAGTGCCCAGAGAAGTCAAACAAGCAGTAGCCCCAGTATGTAAACCACAAACAACGAAACCATGTTTAAGGTAGAGTTAATTATGTGATGATAGAATCTGCACAAGAAGCCCTAGATGTTGTGTTTGGCACGTGTCTAGTCAACTCTAGCCTTGCATCAGTTTTGTTTGATTCTGGAGCTTCACATTCCTTCATTGCACATTGTTTTATTAAAGAGCACAATATACCAAAATGTCCTATGAAGAAACATATGTTAGTTGACTCACCTTGTGGGGATATGCAAGCTACTCTAATGTGTCCTAGTGTAAGAGTTGAAATAAGGGGGTAGAGTTTTTGACAAATCTGATTGTGCTGAAGTCTTCAAGCATAGATGTAATTCTTAGAATGGATTGGCTAAATCCACGAAAGGCTATTATCCAATGTGAGAATGGTATAGTACATTTGACATCCAAGTCAGGAGAAGAAGTTATATGCTAGGCAACTACAATGACAAGAGAGGTGTGCAGTCTTAATCAGATGAATGGTGCAACCATGGATAAGACCAATGTTGTTAATGAGTTTCTAGATGTTTTTCCTGATGATTTGCCGGGTATGCCGCTAGACCATGATATTGAGTTTATTATTGAGCTTTTGCCTAGAACTACAACTATAGCCAAGAGACCATATCAGATGGGAGTCAATGAGCAAGAAGAACTTAAGAAACAGTTAAAGGAGCTACAGGATAAAGGTTTCATGCGTCTTAGTTCTTCACCATGGGGAGCCCTAGTTATATTTGTCGATAAGAAAGATGGTACACAGAGGATGTGTGTGGATTATAGCTCTCTCAATGAGGTAACCATCAAGAACAAGTATCCTTTGCCTAGAATTGATGATCTGTTTGATCAATTACGAGGTGCTTGTGTGTTCTCCAAGATTGATCTTCGCTTGGGTTATCATTAGTTGAGGATTCGTTCTTTGGACATTCCCAAGACTGCCTTTACTACTCGGTATGGATTGTATGAGTACATGGTTATGTCTTTTGGATTGACTAATGCCCTGCATACTTCATGTATATGATGAATAAGGTGTTTATGGAATATCTCGATAAGTTTGTTGTGGTCTTCATTAATGATATTCTAGTCTTCTCCAAAATAGAAGCAGAACATGAAGAGCATCTGAGATTAGTTCTGTAGAAACTTAGAGAACATCAACTGTATGCTAAACTAAGCAAGTGCAAGTTCTGGCTAAAGGAAGTCTCTTTTCTTGGGCATGTTATCTCTAATGGTGGAGTAGCTATGGATCCTAAGAAGGTTAGTGATGTGTTGAGTTGGAATCCGCCTCAGGATGTAAGTGAGGTCCGGAGTTTCCTAGGAATGGTTGGATATTATCGGAGGTTCATTGAAGGTTTTTCTAAGATTACCAAGCCTATGACATCTCTACTTGAGAAGAATGCTAAGTTTATATGGACTAAGCAATGTCAAACTAGTTTTGAAGAGTTGAAGAAAAGGTTGACTACAGCTCCGGTGCTGGTACTACCAAATCTAAACAAGAGTTTCTCCATCTACTGTGATGCATCTCGACTTGGTCTAGGTTGTGTTCTTATGCAAGAAGGATGAGTAGTGGCTTATGCATCCAGGCAACTAAAGAAGCATGAACTAAATTATCCAACCCATGATTTGGAGTTAGCAGCTATGGTTCATGCATTGAAGATTTGGAGACATTATCTTGTTGGACATAAGTGTGACATTTATACAGACCACAAGAGTTTGAAGTACATTTTCACTTAGTTAGATTTGAACTTGAGGCAACGATGTTGGTTAGAGCTAATCAAGGACTATGATCTACAGGTACACTATCACCCTGGCAAGGCAAATGTTGTAGCTGATTGTCGACACAGAATTTCATCCCATGCCGAGGACACACGCAGCAAGCCGGAAGGGTTCGCTCGATGGAGCAGATCCGCCTAGCTTCAGCGTAGGGGTGGTCGATTCTGCGCAATCCTCCCAAGGCGTGCCAGTCAATTTGACCCTGCAATTGACAAGGAGAGAAAGTTCATCAGTAATTAAGGGTGGAACTTGCCGGTGTTGCCAGACAGTTTTAAAAGTACGGCTATGAGAGCTGATATGGAAGGAAATCGGCTAAATAGCCGATCCCAGTATATTCATGAGAATAAGTCAGTTAGAGCTTGTGGGGTCATGTGAAGAAGAATCGGTTATCATTCAGAATAAATATCATTTAAGCAATCAATGGCAATAAGATATCGATGCTGATTGGTTTATACTGAGCCAATGATTACAAGTAACCAAACTCCTGTTTATGTAAAGAAACATTTCAACACCACTCAACCATCTAATAAAGATAAATCTAATGAACATGTTAGATCTCATCTATCGCCATGACCAGTGGGGCATGAGCCAGAATCATGTAGGCCATAGAAACAACAATAGACTCGACAACCCTAACTCATTAGTAATATCAGTGGGGCATGAGGCAGAATCATGCAGGCCGTAATACAATAACAAGATCATGGGGCTAACACATCTTTCAACTTATCTCTACTTCAATAATCTCGTGATGTGAACTATTCGTGAAAGCATTCGATATCGGCTAAACAGCCGATTCAGGCATAGCGCACAATTAAGGTCATGCCTTCTCAGGAATAGATCTACCAACTAACGATCCCCACTCCATGGTGCCAACAGTGGGGTGAGTGGTAGAATCCCACAAGCCGTGATGTTGGGCCATGGAACGGTTCTCACTAACCAATAGATCTACTCAAGATCGAACATGCCTTAACCGCACGCTATGCACGATTAAGATTGATATAAAACAGCCAATAAAAACATAACTCATCGTTTAAGATGTAGATTAGATCAGTTTAAGATTAGCAAATGATGGGTTAAATAAGATATAAGGCCGATCCAGATCAATCTCAATCGGGCAGAGTGATATTGCTGTAATTAGATAAACAATGAAAGCAATAAGCAATATCGGTAACTTAATGAATCTACCAAAGACTGCCATTCAAAGGTAGAGCCGATAACTTGACCTTGATCTAATTCAAGCAGTGGGGTGTGAGGCAGAATCACACAGGCCATACTTGAATTAGGCAAGAGTCGATAACTAGCTTATACCAGAGCCGTAGTGGGGGTCGACCGGATCGATGCAGCCATACGAACAGAGGTATAAACCATGACGGTACTTACAACAAGCAGTGGAGGTCGATAGGATTGATGCAGCCGTACTTGCTGAAGAACTCGCCGAGATCTACTCTACTCCTACTCCTAAGGGGTGGCCGAAGCCAAAAAAAGTAATTGACTTATATTTGATTGATTGGTTGTTTCTTACAATAGCTGGGGTTTGGTATTTATACCCGGAGTCTAGACATGAATCCTACTCGAGCATGATTTGTTACAATTTTTGGTATGAAAGAAATATTCCTATCTTAAGATAATTTGGACTCTAATCTTTCCCCTTTTGTAGAGGCCGATGTGTATCCTTTTGATGCCAGTCATATCCCATCATCGTCATCTACTGACACCATTTGGAAAGAGTCGATCTAGTGTCACATTTGATCAGCAGATATCAACCATCGACTCCTTGATTGACATAATTTTGGAAGCCTGTGAGTTCCCACGTTCTTCTCCCAAATTTTGGTGTAAACACATGCCCCCCAATTTTGGGATAAAATGATTTTATCCTGAAATTCTAGTTCACTGGTTTACCACGCCGCAACTGCACTATCCGAGATATACGCGTGACTCCTGACTCCCTGGCCCGAGCTCTATATAACATCCCAACAGTATCTTTTGCAATCCACACGGCCTATTTGCTTTCTCCTTCCTGAACCGACTCCAATAGCTGACGCCGTCATCGCTAAGGCCTCAAACCCTAGCAAATTCGCCGTTCCCTCGAGCCATCTTTCAAGCTACCTTTGTCGGATCCGAACCTGCTCCGATCGTAATGGTGACCAACGACCACGTTCCTGAGGTATGTTTCCAAATTTCCACTCTCCAAGTGCCGGCAGTTACCCTGTATTCCTTCTCCTCTTGAACTTACTTTATTCGATTTCTAGGAAATGAGGAATGAGATCTTGATTTCATCAGCTGTTGTCCCCAATGCTTATTTCCTCGGGCCTATGGGTGATCCTGAACCATCCAATTTTATCCGCCACGAAACCAACCAGATCCCCTTTAAATAGTCGGCAGTAGATTCATCTTCCTGGAACAAAACTCCCTTTAGAAACTAGCCTAAAGCACCTAAGGGGTGGAGAAATTGGTTTTGCAGGGTATCCGCAAAAAAGGGCTGAGACTGGGAGCTTTATGATCTGAACCAGTGCTTAACACTTTTGTTGTCTGAGAAGGAGAGGAATGATTCACTCTTGATCTCTGCTTCTTATTTCTAGTCTAATGCTCTGAATGCTTTTGTTTTTGGCCACGGCCCAATGACCATTACTCTGGCCGATGTGTATATGTTGACCGGCCTTAGAATCACTGGACCAGTACAACCTTATGAGTACTTGGGTGCTGGCTCCAAAAGATTGGCCAAGATAGTAGACTACACCAGATGGGCAAGTTATATTCTGAATCATGTTGAAGACGAATCATCTGTCAGCGATCGTGAATACATGGCCTTTCTGAATATGTGGTTGGAGAAATTCGTCTTTTGTGGGTCGTCTTGTGGTCCGACTTACAATCACAAACTTATGGCGGAGCACCTGGCATTAGGCAAGGGTATCCCTCTTGGAAAATATCTGCTAGGAGCTGCCTATCATCTGATGTACCAGGTGGCTGCCCAATTACTAAAGAATGAACCGATGCAGGCTATCAGTGGCCCTTGGTGGCTGATACAATTGTGGCTCAATTTGTACATGCACAAGATTGTAAGGCCTGATCTCAGAGACTTAAGCTTTCCTTCCTCTACTTTTGATGAAGAATATAGAGGCGAAGGAGGAAGAACTCGATAGTGTCCGAGCTATGGTGAGGCTGCATCGACCATAACCATTGACTTCGATGTTGGCCACCTCTTCAAAAAGTTTTACAGAGGGTTTGATGCGGCCATCCTGACTTGACTACCTTATAATGAGGATGATGAATTGACTTTTCCATTCACATTCCGATTTGAATCCGGCTGTTCAGATGAGACGACGACTGCGATCTTCAATTCCTTCATCAAGCCCTGTGTTCTCCCAGCCGAATTTCATCATGGTCGTGGCAAGATGATTAAAGGTTCCTCTATTTTAGGCAATCCTCCAACTTATGAGTTTTACAACCCTTCTTTTGTGGCCCACCAGTTTGGTCTTGGTCAACTTCCTCCTTGCCTGTTCTTTAAGAACATTCTAAAGCCGAGAGAAGATATCAGCGATGTGCTGGAAGCTTCTAGAGTCTTTCAATTGGGATTAGACCTTCCTTCCTTCTCCTTGCATGACTGGGTCAGTGTTAGATTTTCTTCCAGTCTCTTTGATTCCTGGTGGCAAGATTGGCATTCCCATCTCTTTTGTGGATTAGTCCACCCTTTGTGCATATCTTTGGATGTGGAATTCGCTTCTGATAGTGAGGTAACCTACCATTCCCTTTTTAGAGAGATCATTTTGGTGAATTCTCTTGCCAATTGCTCTAAAATGACCCTTTTAGGACATTGAATTTGATCCTCCAAGCCTGGATAGGAGAGGGTGTTCTATAGATTACCAGCTGCCATGTCTAGTTTCAAGGATGGGATCAACTGCACCTTCCCTGAAACAATTGATGAGAACCCATGCTGCTCCCACGATCATGACATGTTAATCCCCAAAGCGCAAGGCGGTTCTAGGGGCAACCTAGAAAACTACCACTAGGAAAAGACTTCGTAGAACAAGACCGTCAGCTGCTCAGGTAAACAATTCATCTTCTTCTCAAAAATGAGATTCAATTACTGATTTCATTCTTTCTCAGCTATCGAGCATTGCATCCCAACCTACCCTAGGGGCGGAATTGCTGTCTTAGGCGTTCGACTCAGTACTAGCTAAACCTCCATCAGCTGATCCGTGAAAGGAGCCAATCTCGGTTGAAACAACCGATACTTCCATAACAGCAGAAAACGTGAGTTTTGTCCTTGACATTCAACTTCCCAATTTACTCAGTTTTCCATTCTTTATTCGACTATTCGTCATGCCAGATACTCTCTGAGGAAACACCTATGTAAGAACAAGAACCTAGCAGTTCACCTACCAACAACGATCTTGCTGACGCTAGGAACAACCCTGTTGTTGATACCCATACTACTGATTCTCCAATTCGGCATACACTTGATGGTGAGGAAACTATATGCTTTGTCCATTTCTCTGCAGCGAGCATAAATTAAAATCCTTCCGATGTTGCAGATACCGACATTGAGATTTCTGAGCTGATTCAACCAGATATTACTGGTGTATCGTTAGCTACTCCCCTTCTTCTGATAGAGGCTACTGTAGAGAAGGTACTGTACCTTTTCACCATTCATTCTGTGATAAGTCGATTCAAATCTCTTAATCAAGACTTCCCCTATCTATAGGCACTCGATCCTCCAGCCCAGAGTTGTTCTTTCAATCTGAAGGAGTATTTTGATGAAGACGAAATCAGATCATCAGCCACTTCCTCTGCTAAATCTTTGTCAGAGGAGACTAGAAATTGGTTGAAAGATATACTGCCCATATTTGAGAAGAACATAGCCGATTTGGTCCAAGACACTGAATCAATATAGAAAGTCTTCTTGACCATTAAGGGTGATCCATCTCCAGCTCTCTCCAAGGTCTTGTCGTATTTGCCAAGTTTCGAAGATCAGGCCTTGAAGGCAAAAATGATCCAAAGGAACTTGTCCAATCATGAAGCCTTGCTGGCCAGAAGGGACTCCAACAGGCAAGAAGTCAAAGAGCTGACGCAGTCGATCGATGCTTTGAAGAATTGTTCCCTCGGGACTGATCCAGAGTTGTCCCAACTAGAAGTCAAGCATGCAGAACTTGAGAGGGAGCTAAACAATGTGAAGGCTGACATAGATCATTACAAGTCCATTCTGGCCCAAATACCCGATGTCATCAGACAGAAGAAGCAGGAACTATTGGCCAAAGTAAAAGAGAGCAGAACCATCCATGGCAGCCTTGAGAATGTTTCTGGAATAGCCGAAGAATATGAGCACAAGGTTGCAGAAGCTAATGCTATTCGGCTTGCAATTTTAAAAGTCATTAAGGATATTCCGAGCTTGTAATTTGTAGGTTAACATACATGCCTTGTGTATGATAACCATACTTGTCTCGTTGTATTTCCTCTTTTCGGCTGAAGAGCCGATTGAAAATAGCTAATTTCAGATTTGTGACCCAATTGATCCCAAAAACGTGGCTTAAGAGAGCCCCTTGATCTTCTGCCTTCAATCGCCCAACGCTGCATTTTCTTTGGTATTAGCGAAGTGACGCTCCGCCTTCTATTAATGGCGATTACCCTTTGCACTTTCCTGAGGTGTCCACCTCTTTGCTTCGTGGCTTCAAATACCGGTCGAGGGCCCTGACCTCGAACACATCTATACTGGCAACCGCTCCTATTCCTCTGCATCTCTCTGCCTTCAAGTCCCTGTAGCAATTTCCTCCCCTTCCTATAGATCCAATCAATTCCATGGCCGGCGAGGATAACCGCGGCAAGCGTGCGGTGGGGGAGACCCTGGAGGAGAACATGCCCGTGAGCCAGCGCCTCCGACGCATGAGGTGAGATTGACGTCTTTTGCTTATGGCGATAGTCCATAACTTTTTGTTCATAGGGATGAACTTTTGTTTCTAGGTTTGTTGTGAACGATAGACTTCATCCTCTTCCTAGGGCTGGCGAACCCTTCGATGCTGCTTCTTCCGCGCCAGCTTCATCGTTGGATTCCTCCGATTCATATAATGGCGACGATGCCCGGCGCTTCCTCTAGGAGTGGAGGGTAGCCTAGAACCGCTACTCCGAGGTGACCCGAGAGAATGGCCAGCTCAAGATTCGTCTCGGGGTTTCTCAGGCCGCTCTTCATGCGTCCGAGGAGGAGGCCAGTGCTGTTCGAGCATGGTTGGTCGAGTCTGACGTCGTGGTGTTAGGTAAGATGGGCTTCAGGGATATCTTTATTCTGATTTTGACAATCTTTATCTTGTTAGTTCCCCCGTTTCTGTGATCATCAGCCTTAATGATGCAGTTGGAGTCTCTCCAACTTGCGGCAAACACAGCTGTGGATGCCGCCAATGCCCATGGCTCCCTCATCGATGCTCGCCTTCACGATGTTCCGGCTCATGTTCAGGAGGTCGCCCTCCATGGCATCCGTCATGGCGCGGTGGTGGCGCTGACCACGGCGCAAGTTCAGACCGGGCACAAGCTCCATGCCATGGAAACTGGTTTCCCAATGGGCGATGGCCCTAAAGAACATGAAGACTTGCTCAAAGAGTTCGTGATGGCAGCGGAGGCCATAGTGGACATCACATCAGCCCAAGATGTGGTGAACAAGGTCTTCGATTAGTTTGTATTTAGGATAAACCAATGAATGAAGACTCCTGTTCTTTTATGATCGTGCCTCAATGTAATGCCTTCATGTATGACTATGGATCTTTGTGTTTTTTGCTCTATATGCGATACATATCGTATCGGCTTTCATTATCTTTGAAGATGTTTACTTTTTGAACTAGAGGCGATACCCTCCTGGTACCGGAGATTAGAGCCGAGAATGAATCGGCTACCGAGTGTTGCTCAGACACCAGGATAACGTCTAGTAGAATTTTCAATACAAAAGGTTAGACGAGTAATCAACCCAGGTCAAGCGTCCTATTAAGCGAAACAGAACTTCTCTTAAGAAATCCATTAACTCTGAATCACACTTACACTTTAACTCAGCCTTCACATACATCGGCCTAAACCCATCTCCAAGACTTAATACTCATTTTCCTTTGATCCAACAGCCGACATGAAGTTGTGACTTTTCTACTAAAACAAACTCTTAGAGCCAATCGCTTGCATCAGTTGTTGGCTTTCATTGCTGATTTTAATGAAGCCTCCTTCCCATGTCTTGCCAGAAAAACACTCAAAATCTCCTAGTTCCCAAAAGACTGGATCGGCTGTCGTGATGCTTATGGACTCATCAGCACAAACTAGTTTGACATCATCTCCATGCCATTGAATCAAACATTGATGCATGGTCGACGGTATGTAGCAATTCGCATGAATCCAATCATGACCGAGGAGTAAACTATATGATCCTTTCCCATCGATAATGAAGAATGTGGTGAGCAGAGTTTTACTCCCGATTGTTAGTTCGATGTTTATTGCCCCCCGGGTCTTAGACATGTTACCTCCAAAGTCTCTGAGCATCATGTTGGTTTCCAACAGATCTTTTGGTCCTTTGCCAAGATTACGAAAAGTAGTATAAGGCATAAGATTGATAGATGCACCTCCGTCCACCAACATCTTGTTCATCGGCTTCCCATCAACAAAACCTTTCATATACAATGCCTTCAAGTGCCGATGTTTGACTGGTCTATCAAATATCGCTTGCTGCACGACTGTCAACTTGGCAACCATCTCTTCATACTCTGATTCATCGAAATCCGAATAAACTTCTTGATTTGCCAGAGCTCTGAACTCTGATGGCAATAGAAAAGCCATTTGGATATTAGCCGATGGTTGCCTCTTATCAGCTATCTGCTTGGTACGCCATACTTGAGTTTTACCGGATACTTGAGCCAATTCCAACTCTTTATTCCTTAGGCGCTGCACCCTTCTCTTTTGGCTTCTCGTCAAATCTCCTGGGCACCACTGGCCTTCCTGCCATGTGTATATTCTTTCAGCGCCTTCCTCTTCCTGATCAGCCCAGTTCTATCCAATGACTCTTTTCCCCAACTAATCATGAACACTTTTGTTTTTTAAGCGCCGATCCATATTGTTATAATGATATGCATCTTGAGCATTGATAGATCGGCGGTTGGTTCGAGATTGCCTATACTCCCGATATTGATTGCTACATTCTGGATAGTCATGTCTGGTAGGCACTTCAAACCTTCATTCCAGCAATGTCTAAGGAAGGGACAATTCTAATGTAGTTCAACTTGTTCCCTTTCATACTTCTCTTCTTCTAATTGATGCTGGTATGCTTGATCTTTTAACCAACGCTGATAATCCTTTTCCTTCTGTCGCTGCCATTTATTCAACAGAATCCGAGATGTGACCTGTGGCTTTGATGTCTCTGCTTTTGACGTCTTCCCCTGCTCGTATTGGCTCTTTTGTTTGGCACGACATCTTCTAATCTCTTTGTACTCACCAGCCGATATTTGCATCTTGGGATCAACTGTTCCAGCTTCTTTTGATTTGGCCGATGTTAGAACCTTAGTTTTTTCTTTGAACAACCTAGCATCAACCATGTTCTGATCTCCTAGGAAAGGATTATCATCGACTTTCATCTTCTGAGGTGTATCAAATTTGAGCCTCCCTTGCTGAATAGCTCTCTGTATATGCTGCCTAAAGATTCTGCATTCATTAGTGGAATGAGAAGTAGTGTTATGGAATTTGTAGAACTTCTTGTTCTTAAACTGATCAGGGGGCAACATGACATGACCATCGGGCAACTTGATCTGCCCCTTCTCAAGTAAGAAATCAAAGAGCTTGTCTGAATTGGTAACATCAAGTCATAACTCTCCTCAACTCCTCTTCCCCAAGGATTTGGCACCATCACTGTCTTCTTGCCCCAATTCCATTCAGCTGCAGCAACCTCTTCTTCTTCATCTTCATAGCCGTCATTGACTGAATATGGATCGTAAGCTTCGGCCACTGAGGTACTCTTCTGGAATCGGGTATCTCTGCGTATGCTCTGGAATTGGCTATTAAGTGCTGCCACCCATTGAGCCAATTGACCCAAGTTGTCAAATTCCTGTCCCAGCAGTTTCTCTTTCCATATCGGTAGCATTCCTTGGACGACTAAAGCAGCTAACTGATCATCGGCCAAGCTCAACGAGAAACACAGATTCTTAGTCTCTCGGAATCTCTGAAGAAACTCAGTGCCCGATTCATTAGTCCTCTGTCTCATGGTTGTCAAATTGATTATTTTCTTCTCTCTAGTCCCAATATAGAAATATGTATGAAACTTCTTCTCCAGGTTAGCCCAATTGGCAATGGAGTTGACTGGTAGTGATGAGAACCAAGTGAAGGCCGGCCCTGACAGGGACAAGGAGAAGAAACGAACTCGATGGGCATCTTCAACTGATGCTTCACCCAATTGTGTAAGATACCGACTGACATGTTCTATTGTGCTTGTACCGTCTTGACTAGTGAACTTGGCGAATTCCAGGAGCCTATAATTTGTAGGAAGAGTGACCAAATCATACCACTCTAGATATGGGCGTTTGTACAAAAAGGTTAGCCCTTTTGGCTTCAGGCCGAACTGATTCTTCATCATCTCGGTCACCTTCAGCAGCAACTCGTCAGCTTGCAGATTTGGATTTCTCAACACTTGCTGACCCATCTGTGGATTGAAATCCCGCGTGCCTTGATATCCTAGATTTGGCATCATGTGGAGGGTGTTATAATCCGTGCCATAATGATAGCCTTGTGGAATCTCAATCTGTTGGGTCCTTTGCTGGCTTGCTGCTTGAAGTCTCTAATTGTAGACATAAGGATCTATATCTCTACGGATCTTCTGAACGGATGGTGCTATCTTCTGAGCCGACGACGGTATGTGGCCTGATGTGCCAAAATTGATCATCTGATTCTGACTTTTCCCCACCGGCTGTTGCACATGCTGTATTGACGGTCTAGGATTGTACTGTATCTGATTCATAGTAGCACCTAGAGTTTGTTCAGATGAACCTTGAAGTGCCTGGACTTCACCATTACCAGCTGGTGCTGCTTCTTGATGGCTGGTGCTGACTTGATTAGTCCCTTGGGTCAACAGATCTGGAATGTTGTAACAAGTCGATCCAACCTGACTAACTGGAATTTCATGAATCGCCTCTTTCATGGCGTTGTGAAATGCGTCAACGAAAGCTTCATTGCGGCTTGATAAGGCATCACAAACAGATTTGTCTATGGCTTCCGTAAAGAAATGCCTTTCTTCAGCTTCGACTATATTTGTCTGTCCATGTAGTAGAACTCTTGGTAGTGGAAATTTTTGAATAATTGTGATGTCACGCGTTTTGGTGTAGGACAGCAAACACTTCTTCTAAAATTCTTCCGTAGCTTTGTTGATGGTATCCCTATCTTCATTAGGTAGGTCTTCATAATGTACCATAAGGATGTTATCGTTGTTGTGAACCTCCATGACGATTGTGGTGTCCCACCGAGCATGCCAGAAATGTGTGTCGACAGAGAATTTCGTCCCATGCCGAGGCACATGCAGCAAGCCAGAAGGGTCCTCTCGATGGAGCAGATCCGCCTAGCTTCAGCGTAGGGGTGGTCGATCCTACGCAATCCTCCCGAGGCGTGCCAGTCAATTTGACCCTACAATTGACAAGGAGAGAAAGTTCATCAGTAATTAAGGGCAGAACTTGCCGGTGTTGCTAGACAGTTCCGAAAGTATGGCTATGAGAGCCGATATGGAAGGAAATCGGCTAAATAGCCGATCCCAGTATATTCATGAGAATAAGTCAGTTAGAGCTCACGGGGTCGTGTGAAGAAGAATCAGTTATCATTCAGAATAAATATCATTTAAGCAAACATTAATCTATGGCAATAAGATATCGATGATGATTGGTTTATACTGAGCCAATGATTATAAGTAACCAAACTCCTGTTTATGTAAAGAAACAATTCAACACCGCTCAACCATCTAATAAAGATAAATCTAATGAACATGTTAGATCTCATCTATCGCCATGACCAGTGGGGCATGAGGCAGAATCATGCAGGCCGTAGAAATAACAATAGACTCGACGACCCTAACTCATTACTAATATCAGTGGGGCATGAGGCAGAATCATGCAGGCCGTAATACAATAACAAGATCATGGGGCTAACACATCTTTCAACTTATCTCTACTTCAATGATCTCGCGATGTGAACTATTCGTGAAAGCATTCGATATCGGCTAAACAGCCGATTCAGGCATAGCGCATAGTTAAGGTCATGCCTTCTCAGGAACAGATCTACCAACTAACGATCCCCACTCCATGGTGCCAACAGTGGGGTGAGAGGCAGAATCTCACAGGCCATGATGACGGGCCATGGAACGGTTCTCGCTAACCAATAGATCTACTCAAGATCGAACATGCCTTAACCACAAGCTATGCACGATTAAGATTGATATAAAACAGCCAATAAAAACATAACTCATCGTTTAAGATGTAGATTAGATCAGTTTAAGATTAGCAAACGATGGGTTAAATAAGATATAAGGCTGATCCAGATCAATCTCAATCGGGCAGAGTGATATTGCTGTAATTAGATAAATAATGAAAGCAATAAGCAATATTGGTAACTTAATGAATCTACCAAAGACTGCCATTCAAAGGTAGAGCTGATAACTTGACCTTGATCTAATTCAAGCAGTGGGGTGTGAGGCAGAATCACACAGGCCATACTTGAATTAGGCAAGAGTCGATAAATAGCTTATACCAGAGCCACAGTGGGGGTCGACCGGATCGATGCAGCCATACGAATAGAGGTATAAACCATGATGGTACTTACAACAAGCAGTGGAGGTCGACCGGATCGATGCAGCCGTACTTGCTGAAGAACTCGCCGAGATCTACTCTACTCCTACTCCTAAGGGGTGGCCAGAGCCAAAAAAAGTAATTGACTTATATTTGATTGATTGGTTGTTTCTTACAATAGCCGGGGTTTGGTATTTATACCAAGAGTCTTGTGATAGAACCTCCTAAATTATAGGGCCCACATGCACCTGTCACTGTCCAATGACCTCTGACGACTATGCATATGTTCCTGGTAACTTAAGAAGACTGTCGGGTGTCCTCGAAGAACCCCGAATCATCCATGATTTCCGAGCAGGATCCCATTACAGAGTCATTGCAGTATTACAACATTTATTCAAATATCTACATCAGAGTAAAATAGCGGAAGTCTTACAATAACTTAGTTTACAAACCAGTTGTTTCAAACCTTACAAACTAAGTTCGATAAATATTACAAACCATAGTAGTGGAGTGGCATTAGTAACATTATACAAACACACAATATAAGTACCCTGCCCAAGGGTCACACAGTTACTTATCATCATCGATTTGAACAACAGTCATGCAACATGGTCCTAGACAGACCTACGCATGAGGCTCACCTGCAACAAGGGTCAACGAACCCTGAGTACAAAAGTACTCAGCAAGACTTAATCAAAATAAAAACTGATAAGACTTAGGAATGTAGGCTCAGGGATTCAAGGTATGGCTTTAGCAATAAGCAAAGTTCTTTTGCATAAAAAGCTTTCTAACAAGATTCTTTTATTCAACATTTAAGTCTGTCTCAAAATCATATATGAATCTACCATGATCCATACTGAGATCATGAACTTCATATCAAACCCTTTCTCAAAACTTACTCAAGTTTCAGTTATTAACTACGATGATGAACAGTGAGTTGAGTCTCCATAACCGAGGAGCAACGACGATTCAAACCGATTAAAACCCAGCTAGGGATTCCCAACCACACGACCTATGCAGGTCCCCGACCTACATATACCAACCTGCCCTCAGATCCTCTAAAACAAGAATAGGTCCACGCCACCCAAGAATACAGTACTCCACCAATCCAACCCATTGCCACATGGGTACATGCTATTCTCGCCATCTCTCCACTCCCAGTGCGCGAGTAGCCATTCTCGTAATAGAATAGCCAAGTTAAGGCTTACCGGAGTATGTGGCTAGTACTACAAAGTCTCACCTCATGCAATTCAACAACGAACGGTTCTTAATCGACACAGGCGGAAAGAACCCGCTCACAAGACCTCCATGTCTTGTGGCTCTCACACACCGAATCTGCCCGGTCTAGATTTATTACTCCACATGCTCATATCTCATGATCACATAACTAACCAGTCGTAACCAAGAAACCATTTATATCTCGCAGGTGACCAATGATCACCCGACTTGTATCATTCTAAGCATGGCTAAGCATAAATAAGCATTCACGGATTGAAACGGGTAACAAGGTTGATATTGAAAAATAAGGTTGGTAATGCACCAATTAGGTTTTCACTCAACTCCTAATCACTTAATGCAGTATTGAAAAGCAAAAGCGATATAAATTTGTAAAACACAAGGTAGGTTTAAATGCATCCGGGGCTTGCCTTGGTTGTCGGAAAAGTCAGGTTCCAAAGACGTTCCACAATTAGCAAACCCGACCTCAACAGACGGATTAACCTCCTCCTCAACTTGATTAACTACCACGTGCTCACTTTCGTTCACTACACACCATATTTACAGAATTGTCCTTGCCAAATTTCTCAAATTACTCCCAAAATTGCATGGTAACTCAAAAATCTCCAAAAATAAAAGTTGTTCCAAACTCAAAGTTCTACAACTTTGCTTTAATAACCATACTCTAATTCGGTATACATTTTGAAATGCAAGTTTAAAATCAAAAGGGGACACTTTAAGTACATTTCGCCTTTTCAAATTACTTCAATTTTTATATAACAACTTTGAAAACTCCAAAAACCAACTTTGTACACCTTGACAAGCTCTACACTTTTGCTTTTAAGCTCAACCCCAAAATGTGCTTAGATTTTGAATTGGGTTTTCAGGGTAGAATTTAAATACTGAAAATCAGGGTTTTCGGAAATTCAATTCAATACAAAGATTTTGAACTCAATTCAAACCATACAAGTCAACACATATAACATAAAGGTAAACTTGTTTTAGTGTATGCATATCAAATTTTTCACTAACCCAAAATGATGTGCAATGCATATGATGACATGGCATGTTTTAGTATTTAAACACCCGAGGTGTTACAATCCTTCCCCCTAAAAGAAATCTCGTCCCGAGATTTAAAGTCCAAGGGTAAGTAATGGAAAAGGAAATGTGTCAATCCAAAAACATTCCAAACATAACCATAAAACAGCTCAGGTCCTTTTACAAAACATAGTTCGTAACAACAGAGCATAACTACCATTATTCTATATTGACGCAAGAAATTCTAGAAATTGTTCTAGCAAGTAATCTTCGGATTCCCAAGTAGCTTCTTCTTTGGAATGTTGATTCCATTGTATCTTGTAGAACTTGATTGTTCTCCTTTGAGTGACACGATCTTTCTGAGCCAAAACTCGGACAGGATATTCGGAATAGGTCAAATCAGGTTCAAGTTCCACTCCTTCAACCTCGACATTCTGTTCAAGCACTCGAAGACACTTCTTTAATTGAGAAACATGGAACACATCATGTACAACTGAGAGATGTTCTGGTAACTTCAAGCGATATGCCACCTTTCCATACCTCTCTAAAATTTAAAATGGTCTAATATAACGAGGTGTCAACTTGCCTTTAACACCAAAATAGGTAACTCCCTTCATTGGTGATACCTTCAGATATACAAAATCTCCCTTGTTAAACACCAATGGTCTACGTCGTTTATCTGCATAACTCTTTTGTCGGGACTGAGCTATCTTCAAATTACTTTGTATCTGCCTAACCTTCTCTTCTATTTCTTTCACAAGGTCAACTCTAAAGAACCATCTTTCCCCGAGTTTAGACCAATTTATTGATGTTCTGCATCTATGACCATAAAGTGCTTCAAACGGAGCCATTCTAATGCTCTATTGATAACTATTATTGTATGAGAACTCAGCCAAAGGCAAACATTCATCCCACTTATTGGAATAGTTAAGAACACAACATCTTAACATATCTTCAAGTACTTGATTGACCCTTTCAGTCTGACCATCAGTCTATGGATCATAAGCTATACTATACATGAGTTTGGTACCCAACGAAGCATGCAATTGTTTCCAAACGTTGGAGACAAACTGTGTACCCCAATCTGACATAATAGTCTTTGGTACTCCATGTAGACTCACAATTTGTGCTAAATACATCTTGGCATATTGGATAGTAGGATATATACTCTTGACTAGAAGAAAATGTGCTGACTTAGTTAGTCGATCTACAATAACCCATATTGAGTCAAAACCTTTTGATGTCTTAGGTAGACCCACTATAAAATCCATACTAATATCCTCCCACTTCCAAGCTAGAATAGGCAATGGCTGTAACTCTCCAGCAGACCTCAAATGTATAGCTTTTACCTTTTGACAAGTATCACACTTTGCTATATACCGAGCAATCTCTATCTTCATTTTGGTCCACCAAAATCTCTGTTTCAAGTCATGGTACATTTTATTACTTCCCGAATGAATAGATAACCTGGTGGTATGTGCCTCTTCAAGAATTGACTGTCGCAACTCAAAAACCTTTGGTACCACAAGGCGATCCTTGAACCATAACACATCTGCATCATCTATCCTAAAGCATGTCGCTTTTCCCTCCCTGACTCATTCTTTGATATGGGCTATACCCTTGTTTTCTTTCTGAGCGGCAATAATCTGGTCTCAAATAGTTGATTCAACAGTTATATTGGTCAAACTACCTTGTTGAATTATCTCTACATTCAACTTCTCCATCTCATGACATAAAGTCAACTCCATTGTTTTTACTGCCAGACAATTGCAATGATTCTTACGACTGAGTGCATCTGCAACCACATTTGCCTTACCAGGATGGTAATGCACCTCCAAGTCATAATCTTTAATCAATTCTAACCATCTTCTTTATCGCATGTTCAACTCTGATTGAGTAAAGATATACTTTAAACTTTTGTGATCTATATAAATATGGCATGTATTACCAAGCAGGTAATGCCGCCAAATCTTCAAAGCATGGACAACTGCTGCTAACTCTAGATCATGAGTTGGATAATGTTCTTCATGTTGCTTAAGTTGTCTGGAAGCATAGGCAATGACTCAGCCTTCTTGCATCAGTACACATCCAATACCAATACCAGAAGCATCACAATAAACGTCAAACGACTTCTCAATATCTAGCTGTGCTAATACTGGGGCAGTGGTTAATAATTTCTTCAAAGTCTAGAAATCTTCTTCATAATCAGATGACCAGACAAACTTGGCTTGGTTCTTCAACAACCCAGTGATGGACTTGGATATTCTAGAGAAATCTGGAATAAACCGATAGTAATAACCCACCATTCCTAGAAAACTCCGAACCTGATGAACAGTAGATGGTGGTTTCCAATCAAGTATATCCTTAACTTTGCTTGGATCCATAGCAACTCCTTCAGCGGACAAAACATGTCCTAAAAACTATACTTCCCTTAGCCAAAAATCACACTTACTAAACTTGGCATATAATTGATGTTTATGTAAGCATGTCAGAACAATTCTGAGATGTTCTGCATGTTCTTTCTTGTTCTTGGAATATACTAAGATGTCATCAATAAACACCACTACAAACTTATCTAGCTCATGCATGAATACTGAATTTATTAGATACATGAAATGAGCTGGGGCATTCGTCAAACCAAAAGACATTACCAGGTATTCATATAATCCGTATCTGGTGGTAAATGCCGTCTTGGGAATATCTTCAGGCTTAATTTTAATTTGGTGGTAACCTGACCTCAAATCAATCTTGGAGAAAACTTTGGCTCTAGCTAGTTGATCAAAAAGTAAATCTATCCGAGGTAAGGGATACTTATTCTTAATAGTTACTTCATTCAATGGACGATAGTCAACACATAACCTTAGGGTCTCATCTTTCTTTTTCACAAAAATTGCAGGACATCCCCAAGGTGATGAACTAGGCTGGATAAATCCTTTATCAATCAACTCTTGCAACTGAGTCTTCAATTCCGCTAATTCCTTGGGAGGCATCCTATAAGCTCTCCGAGAGATCGGAGCTGTTCCAGGCTTTAGATCTATGTTAAACTGAACATCCCTATCAGGTGGTAAACCGAGTAAATCTTCAGGAAAAACATCAGGGAATTCACCAACTACCGAGATATCTCTAATCTCCTTGACGGAAGTTGCACAAACTTTTTCCACTGATCTCTTTAAGGTTGGAAGTTGGATAAGAAGCTGAGAATTACTATCTGGCAAACTCAACCTTATAGTCCTATTCAAAACATCTATAACAGCCTTATGCTGATACATCCAATTCATTCCCAAGATCACATCTATATCCTGATCCTTGAGAATAATCATGATAGTGAGAAAAATATGCCCACCCAGGTTTATGGGTACCTGGTACACCATTTCCTTAGTACACAGACATCCCCCGGGCGATTGTATAAAGAAATTTTCCTTGGTTGCCCCAATTGGAATTTTATGCTTTATGACAAAGGTTCTATTGATGAATGTATGAGATGCACCAGAATAAAAAAGCATAACTGCAGGATGATCGGCGACAGGAAACATACCCATCATCATGGGCTCCCCATCTGGAATCTCCTCAGCATGAATATAGAAAACCCACCCCGTCTTCTTTTCATCTTTGCCCTTCTGAGCATTTTGGTTGTTGTTCTTGTTTTGGGCTTGACCCTATTGTTGATTTCCAGGAGCCTTCTAAAAATTTGGATTATATTGCTTAGGATATGGACATTCCCTGGAGAAATGACTGGACTTCCCACAATTAAAACATGGGTAATTATGACCTTGGGGTGTTGGAGCACGAACACCAGGAACATTTGACTGTTGAGAGTTCTGGTTAGTTGTAGCAGAACTGACATTTTGTCATTGACCGGCTTGGAACTGCGGCGGACGATAAGGAGAACGATAGTGATTCACTAGATGATAGATTATCTTCTGTCTCTTTTGATTGCCACTGAAAGATCCAGATGGCACACTCTTTTTCTTCTTAATCTCCTTATGTTACCAATATTTCTCCTCGGATGGAATAGCAATATTGACTGCCTCATGATATGTGACATTGGTGCAGGTAGTCATCATTGTCTGAAGTTTGGTATTTAGACCCCGCATGAACCACTTCTTCTTCTTGGCATCTTTGTTAACATGCTCAGGTGCGTACTATGAAAGGTGATTGAACTTGCCCATATACTGCATGACTATTTGATCACCTTGCTTCAAAGCAAGAAACTCATCAAGCTTCATGGCCATAACTCCCTTCGGAATATAATGGGCATGGAAAGCAGTGCGGAACTTAGCCCAAGTTAACTGAACACCTGCTGGTTGCATAGCCACAAGGTTTGCTCACCAAGCACCTACTGCACCTCTAAGCTGTTGAGCAGCAAAAACAGGCTTTTGAAACTCCGTGCATGGAATGAGGTCAAACTTCTGCTCCATGGTACGCAGCCAATCATCAGCCTCTAGTGGTTCGTCAGCCTTGGTAAACGCTGGTGGTTGTGTATCGGTGAAATCAACATACGTAGCTTCTTGCCGGTGATGATTGTGACCACGGTTCCCTTGCATCATATTCTGATTACTTTGAGCTAACTCCCTAAGTAATCGAGCATTATAGACGGTCACATTGACTAGTGTGGCGATAGCATCAGCCAAATTTGGAGGAACTGGTGGCGGATCAGGAATACCATCCTCATCTTGTGAAGATCCTGGATTAGTCGAACCCCGAGTATGATGCATCTATTCATGACAAATTAAACTTTACTCACAAGCCTTTATTGAACCAATAAAAGAGCTGGCTACAAACACATTACACTGGTTTCACTTATTTAAACACAAGTTCAAACTTAAGCAAAACTACCCAACTAAACTAGAACTCAATATTTTACATCTCTACTCTTCTCCTCGATCACCTCAAACCTCGTGATTGGTATCCATTCCAGAAACATTTCCGCCTTCATTATCACTCTCATCGACCATCACTAATTCTTCTGGATCTTCTTCTTCTTCCTCTTCAAGTTCATCATCATCTGCAATGATGACACCTGGGTCCATGGCATCTGCCTGAGGTTCATGGTTTGGATCCAAAAGATTGTTCAACCTGTGGACTTCTTCATGCAGATTGGTAGAATATTCTTCTAAGTCTTCTACATAGAACTCTAACTCATGAGCTCGGGCTCTAGCTACATCTTCTCTATGCCAAGCTTCATTTCTTCCTTCCACCATACGAACTAACATATTCTCACAGTTCTTATGAGTGGTGGTGCGATGCCTCAATTGATCCTGTAATTTGCCCACCTAGATGACATCCAAGGCCCTATCTCTAGTAGCCTGTGCTAACTCTGCTGAAAGCCTCTGTATCTCTGCCTAGGGATCAGGCCTAAAGCTGCTACTGCTAGCACCATCACTCCTAGGGGCAAGCTAGTGACGAGGAACTCCTTTGGGTCCAATGGACTTATGGGGTGTTACCTTGGTATGAGCCATACTGTAGAAAGCAAGATTTCAAAATAGTAAGATGATCTGATAACAGTCTCAAGAGCAGCAAGGATGAATTACACAACTCAACCTAGACTCACTACCCAACCCAGACTAAGAGGGAAAGTAAGTAACAAGTGGATTAATCATGATGCATGAATCGTTCTTACGAACAAAAACATCAGAGCTCATAAACAATAGCTGTTATTATATAGGGCATAATAAGATTACTACTCCACCACACAAAGCCTTTTTAATCAAATAAGGAATGGCGAGAATGAAGTAAGATAAGCCAGAAGCAATTTGGACCAAATTAACAGGTTAAATTTATTTGACCAAATTGTTTTGAAGTTTTTATAAAACAATACTACAAAGACTTTGTAACGATAGCTCCGATACCACTCTATGGCAGAACCTCCTAAATTATAGGGCCCACATGCACCTGTCACTGTCCAATGACCTCTGACGACTATGCATATGTTCCCGGTAACTTAAGAAGACTGTCGGGTGTCCTCGGAGAACCCCGAATCATCCACGATTTCCGAGCAGGATCCCATTACAGAGTCATTGCAGTATTACAACATTTATTCAAATATCTACATCAGAGTAAAATAGCGGAAGTCTTACAATAACTTAGTTTACAAACTAGTTGTTTCAAACCTTACAAACTAAGTTTGATAAATATTACAAACCATAGTAGTGGAGTGGCATTAGTAACATAATAGAAACACAGAATATAAGTACCCTGCCCAAGGGTCACACATTTACTTATCATCATCGATTTGAACAACAGTCATGCAACACGGTCCCAGACAGACCTATGCACGAGGCTCACCTACAACAGGGGTCAACGAACCCTAAGTACAAAAGTACTCAGCAAGACTTAACTGAAATAAAAACTGATAAGACTTAGGAATGCAGGCTCAGGGATTCAAGGTATGGCTTTAGCAATAAACAAAGTTCTTTTACGTAAAAAGCTTTCTAACAAGATTCTTTTATTCAACATTTAAGGCTGTCTCAAAATCATATATGAATCTGCCATGATCTGTACTGAGATCATGAACTTCATATCAAACCCTTTCTCAAAACTTACTCAAGTTTCAGTTATTAACTACGATGATGAACAGTGAGTTGAGTCTCCATAACCGAGGAGCAACGATGATTCAAACCGATTAAAACCTAGCTAGGGATTCCTAACCACATGACATATGCAGGTCCCTGACCTACATATACCAACCTGCCCTTAGATCCTCTAAAACAAGAACGGGTCTGCGCCACCTGATTATACAGTACTCCACCAATCCAGCCCATTGCCACGTGGGTACACGCTATTCTCGCCATCTCTCCACTCCCAGTGCGTGAGTAGCCATTCTCGTAATAGAATAGTCAAGTTAAGGCTTACCGGAGTATGTGGCTAGTACTACAAAGTCTCACCTCATGCAATTCAACAACAGACGGTTCTTAATCGACATTGGCGGAAAGAACCCGCTCACAAGGCCTCCATGTCTTGTGGCTCTCACACACCGAGTCCACCTTGTCTAGAGTTATTACTCCACATGCTCATATCTCATGATCACATAACTAACCAGTCGTAACCAAGAAACCATTTATATCTCGTAGGTGACCGGTGATCACCCGACTTGTATCGTTCTAAGCATGGCTAAGCATAAATAAGCATTCACAAATTGAAACGGGTAACAAGGTTGATATTGAAAAACAAGGTTGGTAATGCACCAATTCGGTTTTCACTCAACTCCTAATCACTTAATGCAGTATTGAAAAGCAAAAGCGATATAAATTTGTAAAACACAAGGTAGGTTTAAATGCATCCGGGACTTGCCTTGGTTGTTGGAAAAGTCAGGTTCTGAAGACGTTCCACAATTAGCAAACCCGACCTCAATAGACGGATTAACCTCCTCCTCAACTTGATTAACTACCACGTCCTCACTTTTGTTCACTACACGCAGTAACAATGCCATGTTTAATATGATGTGCTATATAAAACATGATGCTTAACAATGGATGCAAAAATTAATAACTTAAATACAACTTTCCTTCGCGGTACTGCTGCAAACCAACAACTACTAAACATTTGCAAAAACTCAAACACTTACTTTAAGTATCAAGAATTATTTTATACTAATGACCCAAGGTCATCACTCAATCTAAAAATCAAACAAAACCTAAGTTTTTAAGGTTTAGTATTTGCTTTTATGAATTAATTATTTAATTCAACATTATGAAATAAACCAATTTTCTCCAAATGAGTTCAAAATTTTCGTGTAGGCTTATCACATGATAACTAAGTGGCAAAACAATTTTCATAATTTTTGGATAAATAATAAAGCCTAGAAAAATCATGGAAACTCATTTATTAATTAATTGAGCAATTTTTATCACATTCAAACAGTACTAAAAATGAACAATTCATATTTTTCCTAAAAGTTTTATATCACAGAGAGGTCACACAAAAATTTTCATAATTTTTGGAGCTCTAATTAATTCTACACAAAATAACAAAAACTTACACTATTCTTCCATTTCTGAAAAATAGAAAAATTCATTTTCAAAACCCACGGCTACTGACATCTTGACCCCACCTGTCGGCACTATTCCCCGCGCTGACTACGTCAATGACGCACGCTGACCGGCGATTTCTCGCCGCCGGTGAGATCAACGGCGATGGCAAGGGTATCAATGTGTTCACGACGACAAGGCGCACCTAGAGGTAGCACTAATTGCACTAATCGCTGCACAATTCGAGCTCGACACCAGCCATGGTGGACATGGCGGTGCGGCTGTGCTACGCTGGCGAAACAGAACCAGTAGTAGTTAAATAAATGGCCCAAGAAGACTCAAGAGCTCACCCCGAACACGCTAGAGTCGATGGCCGAGCTGGAGGATCAACGGGGAAGTGGGTCGACGAGCACAGCAGCCACGGCGGAGCAAGCGGTCGTCGATGGCGGTGTTCCGGCGACTGTAAAGGATAAACGGAGCAATCAAGCGGTCATAGAGCATCACGACAACCCGGTGAAGCTAGAACCAGGCTTCGCAAGAGCAGAGGCTCACTATAGAGCTACGGCCACGGTGAAGCGCATGCGACAGCGATGCTGCCGGCCGCGAGGAAGAAAGGCATTGAGCGGCGGTCCTCGGCGAAATTAGGCACCAAGGCTCGGTTGGTTGGGTTTGCAAGGAGTAGGAGGAACTGAGGCTCGCTTTGCTGAGATGGTAAAGGCGCTTCGGCGACGGCGTAAGCTCGATGGAGCAGTGGCGGTGGTGACGGGAAAAACAGAGGAAATGAAAAGGAGGAGAACGGCGACTTCGTCGGCTTAAAACGCGACCAGGAAGGACGAAGAAGCCACGCAGGAGCCTTCTCCTTGCCAGCGTGAAGCCAAACATGGCCACGGCGGCGACTGGAATGCGATAGAAGCTCACCGTCAGTGAGATGGCGTCCACGGTCACTGTTCACCATATTTATAGAATTGCCCTTCGCCAAATTTCTCAAATTACTCCCAAAATTGCAGGGTAACTAAAAAATCTCCAAAAATAAAAGTTGTTCCAAACTCAAAGTTCTACAACTTTGCTTTAATAACCATACTGTAATTCAGTATACATTTTGAAATGCAAGTTTAAAATCAAAAGGGGACACTTTAAGTACATTTTGCCTTTTCAAATTACTTCAATTTTTATATAAGAACTTTGAAAACTCCAAAAACCAACTTTGTACACCTTGACAAGCTCTACACTTTTGCTTTTAAGCTCAACCCCAAAATGTGCTTAGATTTTGAATTGGGTTTTCAGGGTAGAATTTAAATACTGAAAATCAGGGTTTTCGGAAATTCAATTCAATACAAAGATTTTGAACTCAATTCAAACCATACAAGTCAACACATATAACATAAAGGTAAACTTGTTTTAGTGTATGCATATCAAATTTTTCACTAACCCAAAATGATGTGCAATGCATATGATGACATGGCATGTTTTAGTATTTAAACACCCGAGGTGTTACAAGTCTAGACATGAATCCTACTCGAGCATGATTTGTTACAATTTTTGGTATGAAAGAAATATTCCTATCTTAAGATAACTAGGACTCCAATCTTTCTCCTTTTGTAGAGTCTGATATGTATCCTTTTGATGCCAGTCATATCCCATCATCGTCATCTACTGTCGCCATTTGGAAAGAATCGATCCAGTGTCACATTCGATCAGCAGATATCAACCATCGACTCCTTGATTGGCATAATTCTGGAAGCCTACGAGTTCCCGTGCTCTTCTCCCAAATTTTGGTGTAAATACTGATACTCTAAGCCAAAGGAGCTATGTTAATGTAGCTCTAGTGACATAGTTACCTAAGGAGTTATGTGCTGAATTTGAGCATCTTAATTTGGGAATAGTTGCTAATGCGATGGAATTAGAAGTGGAACCTACACTTGAATAAGAGATCTGCAAGGGTCAGTTGGAAGATGAGAAAATCAAGGAGATAGCAGAACTTATCACAATTGGCAAATTGCCAGGTTTTTGATTGGATGATCAGGGAACAGTGTGGTTTGGAAAGAGAATATGTGTGCCAGAGATAAAGTCCATTCGAGAGATGATTCTAAGAGAAGCTCATGACTCAGCATACTCTATCCATCTAGGTAGTACTAAGATGTACCTAGATCTAAAGGAGAAGTATTGGTGGTATGGTTTGAAAAGAGATGTGGCTGAGTATGTAGCAATATGTGACACATGTCAGCAAGTTAAGGCAGAACATCAAAGACCAGCGGGTTTACTTCAACCTATGAAGATACCTGAGTGGAAGTGGAAAGAAGTTGGTATGGATTTTATTGTTGGATTACCTTGAACCCAGAGTGGTTATGACTCAATTTGGGTAATAGTAGATCGGTTGACTAAGGGTTGCTCACTTCATACCGGTAAAGACTACATATATGGGTGCAAAGTTGGTAGAACTATACATGCAACTGATAGTATGTTTGCATGGAGTTCCTAAGAAGATTGTGTTAGATAGAGGTACTCAGTTTACATCACACTTTTGGAAGAAATTGCATGAGTCTATGGACACTAAGTTGAACTTTAGCTCAGCTTATCATCCACAAACTAATGGATAAACAGAGAGAACCAATCAGATCTTAGAGGATATGTTGAGAGCTTGTGCTTTGCAATATGGTATAAGTTGGGATAAGAGTTTGTCTTATGCTGAATTCTCCTACAACAATAGTTACCAGAAGAGTCTCAAGATGGCACCATTCATGGCACTATATGGTAGAAAGTGCAAAACTCCATTGTTCTAGAACCAAACGGGAGAAACTCAAGTGTTTGGACCCGATGTCTTAAGGCACGTAGAAGCGCAAGTAAGGATGATTAGAGATAACTTGAGAATGGCACAGTCTCGACAAAAGAGTTATGCTGACATTTGGCGAAGAGAACTGGTTTTCGAAATAGGGGACTATGTTTACCTAAAAGTGTCACCTATGAGAAGTGTGAGAAGGTTTAACCTAAAAGGAAAGTTAGCACCAAGGTATATTGGGCCTTTCAAGATTTTAGAGAGACGTGGAGAAGTAGCTTATCAGTTGGAATTGCTTGAGAGTTTGTCCGGTGTACATGATGTGTTTCATGTGTCTCAGTTAAAGAAGTGTTTGCGTGTACTAGAGGAGCAGATACCATTAGAGGAGCTTATAATTAAGGAAGATCTCACCTATGAGGAATTTCTGGTAAAGATTTTGGATAGAACAGAAAGGGTTACAAGGGGCCGAGTTATAAAGATGTGTAAGGTTCAGTGGAATCGATATACAGAAGATGAGGCTACTTGGGAAAGAGAAGAGGATTTGAGAAAAACATACCCGCAGCTCTTTGAGTAAGCATCGTCCGAATCTCGAGGACGAGATTCTTTTTAAGGGGTTAGAATTGTAACACCCTAAAATTTGATTTTTTTTGGAAATAGAGCTAAAATGATTTGATTTGGAATTTATGTGCTCATGAAAACATAGGAAAATAAAAATTTTCATTAATTTAAAATTCATCATAAGGTAGCAACATGAGTGTGCATACACGCTGTTGCATAGTATTTCTTTTGTATTGTGTGGTTTGAAACTAAACTTCAAATTGTTTCAAATGGATTTAAAAATGCATTTGAAAAACACTTGAGATAAAAAGAAAATGGAATTCCTCTTCTCTCTTTCTTTGGCCCAGCTGGCCTGCTTCCTCACCTCATGGCCCGTCTCTTTTTCCTGTGAAGCCTAGCTAGAAGCCTAGCGTAGCATCGTCATTTCCCTCTCCCTCGTGGGCCGTAGCGCCGTGGCCCAGCAGCGTCGTCTCCTTCCTCTATAACATGTCCGAGCCGGACACCGCCTCCACCGCCGCCGAGTCCCCGCAGTCTATGCCACGCCTTGCCATGCTGCCCAAGCCTAACTGGCTCATAAGAATCGGATGCCCGCCTCGTGCCGCACCTATCTCGAGCTTTGGAGCCGCAGCTACCATCGCATCGCACAAGGCCTTGTTAACCCAAGCACTGCCGCCATCTTCGCCCGCCTCGCCGAGCACCGCGCTGCTCTTGTTCACTTCATGCTAGGGTAAGCCACCTAGACGAGTTCGCCTTGCTCTCCTCTAGCTTTCGATGTTCTTGGTTCGCTATTTCTTGGTCTATAGACTGTAATCTCAGAGCGCCGCCTGTCTCCGGCCATGGCACCGCCGTGGAGATCGCCGCCGACCTCGCCGATGTCGCCCATCCCATCTAGATCTGTTTGAGCCATCCAATTTGAGATCAAGGGCCTAGATTAGAAGATACCCCTTCGCTACAAAATTTGCAAAAAGGCCCTTACAATTATTTAGATCTTAACCCGCCGTCCTTGGATTGTTTCTAAAGAGCCCCTCGGGTTTCTGATTATAGAACCCATAGTCCAACGTGCAAATCCTGAATGCGTTTTCTTCTTTAGAAAGCGTAGTTTCCTTCGGTTTAGATCCAAAATACGTTTTCATCTATTTACAGTTTTGCCACTGGTTTCTATAGGCCATAACTTTCACGTTTTAGCTCTGATTTGGTCCGTTCAACGTGCGTTAGGTTCGTAATTCCATAATCTACATGTTCATACTACTGTCAAGTATGTTTTCAACTTTTCAAATTCAAGGTTAGATTTAATTTATTATTTTACTAAGGGAAATCTTGTTTAATTCATAACTTGTTTGTTTTAGCTCCAATTTTTGTGATCTTCGTGTCTGTGTGCTCGTAGCATCGCGTAGAACAATTTTAAAACCTTTTTAACTTGTATTTCTACTATTTGGTGTATTGTTCTAATTAGTTTATATTTGTTTGCTATGCATGTGTGTATGGATGCCTATGTGGTGCTGCTTGATCTCGAGTAGACAGTGAGTTTTCTGTTGGTGCTCTGGAGCAACTCTTTGAAGATCAAGACCAGCAGCGATACTTTGAATTAAGGCAAGTATAATATGAGGCTCCTTGTTACCCATTCACTTTAATGCAATCTCAATTCATATGCATATGTTAATGAACCGCTTGGAGTCTATTTACCTTAATATTGATTATCCTATCCTTGAGTTACCTATGGGTTTTGCATGTGGGTAGTATGCTCAGTTTGCTCCAACTAATATTGATTAAAGAATACAATTAAAGATATATGCAACATGGTATTAAAAGATACTTTTTAGCAACATAGAACCAAGAGGGCTATAGCATTGGCCTTTTCTTATGGTGCCCTAGTTTCTCTCCATAAGGACTCATCTTTAAGTGACAACCCAGGACTTATAGTACAACCATGAGGACTACATGGCTCTGGTCTTAGTCCAGTACCTGGCTCTTTCTAGTTTGTAGCAGTTTACCGAAAGGGCAAAAGGGGCATACCAGGCTGGGTATGGGCCTCATCCCCAGGGTGTGTACTATGCTATGAGTATTAGTGCCATTTTTGGAGATGACTCCATAACACTTGGAAGATGGAATCCTTAGCTGCTACTCCTTATTAGAACGAATGGGGAAAAGCTTCATAGTGTACCCTGCCTGCTCACCTTGGAAGTGTTTTGGGTGTAATTAACCTGGGCATATGGGCAACACGACTCATGGTGAAAGTGTACAACCTCTGTAGAGTGGAAAACTGGTATATTAGCCGTTCTCATGGACAAGAGCGACCTGGATCCTTACTGAATACTTGGTTCCTCGGATGGTTTGGTTTATGAATAAAATTGCTGATATCTCTATTTTTTCATATTCGAGAGCCTAAGCATAACTTAGCAACTTATGATTAATAGTAAAATATGACCAACTAAAAGTGCTTACCATAGTTCAGCCGAGCCAATCCTTTTGAGCCTGCATCCCCTCATGTTATGCTTGCTAAGCGGTAGTAGCTTACACTTGTTTTATTTCAATACTTTGGCAAAATCCCGGATGGGTACCAGATGGAGGTTCTACAGTGGAGTTTCCCAAAAGGTGTTAGGCTTGTGATCAACCAGTTGACGATTCCTGTGGTGTTGGAGGTTTCGCTAGAAGAATAGAGTTATAGTATATACTGTAAAGTAAGATTATGTCTTTGGTAATGAATATTTATGCGCTATGTAATAAAGGCATTGTCTTTGATATTACCCCTTCATTTGTAACTATATGTGTGAATTAAATTCCTAGGCACACATATGGTGTGTATCTGGTTGTCCTTAAAACTAGGTGCTACACTTTTCTACCAATTTTTCCGCAGTTGACGTTGCTGATCCTGTGACTCTCTTGCCTTGTTGTTTTGGCTGTCGAATCAACATTTGTTAGGTAGCAAAGCCCCTCGGTTCTTTTTCTTATCCTCTATGCTTTGCTTCTAATAGGACACTCTTCCCTCTAGAATTATATATGCTTATATACTTCTCTCTATCCTATGTGCAACAGTGTCAGTTGCTTGAGGCAGTGTGGTCAGTGGTCAGTGGCAGTGAACTTGGGGCCAAGCCCACGAGTAAGGAACAGAGGCCAAGCCTATTGAGTGACAGATGGCAATGACCTAGGGGGAGTGTCAGTGGTGAGCAGTAGTGGTACTGTTTGGCAGTGGTTTTCTGGTAGTTGTGTCTTGTGTCAGTTGATCTTATAGAAAGTCAGGGGGAGCTTCTCTTGTCAGTTGTAGCTATGGCATGTTCTAAGCGCACCGGTCCCACTCCTCCAGCTGGTGGGAGTGGTGGCGGCTAGGACCCTCACCGTCCTTCAGTAGACAAGGGGAAGGCCAAGGTGATTGAGCAGACAAAGAAGCGGAAGTGGCAGTACAGGGATTTTGAGCAGGCACTTGTAGTAGCTGTAGCTTACAATAGAGGTGTGAGAGGTGGTAGGGGTGGATCTCTACATATTGGACCTTCAACTATAGAGACTCAGTCTTTAGAGCCCCAGCAAACAGAGACGCCTTGGCTCCATCGGTCATCACGTGCATGCATGACTGTGCACCCAACACTGAGTCAGCGTCAGTAGGAGAAGCAACCAGAGGAGCCTAAGGAGGACTTGCCCCCTGTGCCACCACGATGACACTTCCGAGAGCATGACGAGTAGGGACTTAAGTAGGTTCAGGACGACCCTTGTCTGATAGAGCTTCGTATAGCTACAGCCGGACTTATCCACCATTTTAGGAATGTCCCGCTTGAAGAGTGGTTACCTGTGCATAGAGAGGAGCTAGCTTTAGAGCCATTCAGCATGACCATTCAGGAGTCATTCTATAGTGCACAAAGACTTTTATCGTGTTGGTTTGAGGCCTCACGGAGTCTTGGACTTGGCCTACTTGAGGAGAGCAATAGGCGCTCGTGAGATTTCACAGTGCATCACTTACTTGCCAGGGCTAGAGGCGCTGGTGTGTAGATCAGGCTTATACATGGATGAGTGGGTTGGAGTGTTCTATGCCACAATTTGGGTTGACCCGAGCCACGAGTTCATATAGTTCAGGTTCGAGGGTGAGACCTACAGGATCCTAGCTTTAGAGATCAGACAGTTGTATGGGTTTCTAGAGACACTAGTGAGACTACACAGTCTGTGCTATGGTGTAGCTGACCCTCCTAGATGCCCTCACGGTGGGATGTAGCCACTGGCTTCTTACGTGGCAACGATCTTCCATCCATCGTTTGACGAGGGGTCTAGGTGGAGGCCGAGGGATATGACCCATCTAGCTTAGGTGCTTGAGATAGCGATGAGGAAGACCTTGCTACCACGAGTTGGTTTTAGAGAGGCCTTGACACACCTGCAGCAGTGGCTACTTGGTGCACTTGTTTCTCACACTGTGTTTGATGTGGTAGACTTTCTGTTGTGTGAGATTGAGGACACAGTGATGGATGGATACAGAGCTCGTTGACAACTTCCCTATGCTTACAACCTGTCACATATCTTTGAGAGGCTGATCCAATGCCCTTAGTATGTCATGACTCATGACACTCATGCCAGAGCTTTTGGGATCTATAGGCTAGTTGCCCTTGGGATAGATGAGCGACATAGAGCGGTTGAGCCTATTGAGCAGCCAGAGGCAGAGGACCCTTAGGACGAGTCAGTTCGTGACACTGAGTAGGAGTTTGGTGGAGCTTATGATGATGATTTTGACGATGACAACGATGATGATGACAATGATGAAGATGAGCAGACACAAGTACCTTGACCTCCTCAACCCCACGATCGTGAGGCTAGTGGTTCCCACTCTGCTTCACTAGTTCCTCCAATGACAGACCCTACTCTAGCTGCCTTACTTCAGCAGATGATCTAAGTAGTAGAGATAGGCCACCGAGATTCAGAGGATAGCAGGCGAGTAGGCACGATGTGAGGCAGAGGCTCGCACAGAGCAGGTCAGGCTAGGCTAGCAGATGCTCACCTTATTTGAGAACATCTAGGCTAGGCAGGACTCTTTTTAGGATAGGATGCTTGCTAGTGAGGCATGCTACTTTCACTACTTCAAGCACATACTGCAGTAGATAGGCATCTCACCTCCACCGCCTCCAGTCAAGATAGCAGCTCCTACATTGGTTCAGCAGGTTTCACTAGCCCTAGTACTTCAGGGCTAGAGCTTTCCCTAGGTGTCTCCGATCCACCCCACGACCCTTGAGCCCTTGTTTAGTTCACCCCCAAAATCCAAAAAGTTGCTACAGTACCTGTCACATCGAATGTTTGCGGCCCGTGCATGGAGCATTAAATGTAGACGAAAAGAAAAACTAATTGCACAGTTTGGTGGGAAATTGCGAGACGAACGTTTTAAGCCTAATTAGTCAATGTTTGGACACTATTTGTCAAATAAAAACGAAGGTGCTACAGTAACCCCAAAATCCAAATTTCGCGAACTAAACAAGGCCTGACTTCTCCTCTCCAGCAGCTCAGGGTGTGGATCCGAGGATTACCGGCGTGTCTCAGACTCTCCCGCTCATAGCTACTTAGACACCATCAGTGATCGTGGTGACAACAGCAGCTCAGACTTCTCAGATAGTCTCCACCACACACACCCAGGTGACAGGAGAGTCCTCATAGGCAGTGCCATCTACTCTAGCTCCTATGTTACCCATAGCTCCACCATAGACAGGCACTGGCGACACACTTTCTTCTTTAGTTGCCACGTCTGACCTGCCATAGCAGGCAGTTCCCGTGAGTCAGCCTCCTCCACCCACTACTTTAGAGGTTCTAGTGATAGTGCTAGTGATAGTTGCAGCTACAGTGCCCGTCGGTCAGCTAGAGAGATAGATCTCAGGTTTAGATTTTGACTACGACCAGTTTGAGCTTACACCACACACCTCTGCACCTGGTACTACTACACCTACCCCGCCTCAGGACCCTTAGGTTTTGGTGCTTGATGCCAAAGAGTGAGAGTATGTGAGATAGGAGGAGGGGTTGTGAGAGGGATTTGATATCTTTGTGTGCTACTCCCATATTTTGTTGCATGCATGTTTACATTTCCGTTATGCATTGTATTATATGTGTGCTTGCATATGTGATGACTTGTGAGACATGTTGACTTCTCGTTATATTTATATATCATGTCTCATTGTTGCTCGCTTATTATGCTTCCACCATACTCCGATGTTAAACGAGCATTTACCTTCTTGTACTCGCACTTAAGTCTTATATATTGAGTACATGTTGTGGACTTGGTGTGCATGAACTTGTTCTAACCCCTTTGCTCTTATTGCCACAAGTTCATGCAAACTAAATGGTTGAAAACCTCAAATCCATCTTATACACATACTCGATGTTGTGTTGTCATCAATCACCAAAAAGGGGGAGATTGAAAGCATCTAGGCCCCTAGTTCGGTTTCGGTGATTAATGATGACATATGATTACCATGACTAACGTGTGTTTTGTAGAGGTATTATGAGTTAGGTCATGGTAAATGTGATTGATTGGGCACTTATGGTATTCATGCCCCCGACGATGAAATTTGTTTTGGTTTTCAAAGGATGGACGATAAGGTTAAGGACGGACTAGTTCTAAGTGTCGTTTGGTGTTGAGAGGTACTTAGATTAGTTGTAGGATTTTGTTTTTTTCTTTGGCCATACTATAAAGGGGGACATGGATGGGTAGCTTGACCTAGGTATGTCTAGTGAGAAGAATGTGGTGCACATTTGTTGAATCTAGCACTAGGTAGCTCAGAGAAAGCCTAGGATCATTGGAAGTTGAAAAACGATTCGAAACGACATTTGAATTGATGGACTACATAGGGGTGGCACTGGATAGGGCAGTGTGCAACGCCCTAGGTGCGGTGGTGCACCGCCCAGGGGGTGACGGTGCCACCGCCCCTTTTCTCCTGAGGCTGCCCTTTTAGGTTGATTGCACTGGCGGCCACCGGACAGGGCACCGCCCTAGGGGTGGTGGTGCCTCCGCCATTTATTTTCTAGAGAGTGGTGCTTCGGGTGCTCAGTCACTGCCCCTAGGGTGGCGGTGCCACTGCCCCTAGGGTAGCTGTGCCAGCCCAGTAACATCTAGTTCAAAAACTAGCCACTGGGTGGCACCGGACAGGGGGTGGCGGTGTGCCACCTTGCTATCCGGTGACCCTGACTTTGCTGAGTTGGAGGGTAACGGCTAGTTCCTTTGCTTGGGGCTATTTATACCCCTCCATCTCGTGCATTAAGGCTCTCTTGACCATTTGTTCAGCTGAGGAAACACTTTGGAGTGCAAGGGAGAGCAACAGCCTAGTGGGGTTGTTGAGATTTGCTAATCCAAGATTAAGGACCTCATTAGTGCATAGAGAGTAGCAAGTGTGTATCCACTCTTCCCATTAGGCTTGGTTGGGTCAAGTGAGAATTTGTGCTTGTTACTCTTGGTGATTGTCATCACCTAGATGGCTCGGTGGTGATTGGAAGATTGGTGATCATCTGACGGAGCTTGTGGATGACCCAAGTCATGATGTGAGCGGTTGTGGGCGATTCACCACGACGGAGGGTTGAAGAATCAGCTCATAGAGAGCACTTGATCCTTGTGTGGATCAAGGGGGAGATATCCCCTTGTGCGGGTGCTCCATTGAGGACTAGTGGGGAGTGGTGACTCTCCGATACCTTGGAAAAACATCATTGTGTTCCTCTCCCTCTCTTTACTTTGAGCATTCATATTTGAGCAATTCAATTCATGTCTTTACATTCTTAGAATTGCCATGCTAGTGTAGGATTGGAACCTAGGGTGCAAAACTTTTGTGTGGTAGAATAATAGAAACACTTCTAGGCACATGGGGGTGAAATGGGTGAAGTGTGGGGCTTAATTATTGCAAGAAATTTAGAATTAGGCCAATTCACCCCGCTCTTGGGCATCTTGATCCTTTCAAGCTCCTAAGGTGGTGGTCTATGCCACCTTAGGTGGCATGACCTTAGACTGACCATGCTCGAGTGGCGATGGATCTGAGTCCATTGCCAAATGAGCGAGGTGGGGGACCATCGTTGAAGTGGAGCAAGTGCTCGCATTGGTGGCCGCGAATGAGGCTACTACCTCCTCCAACATCGGGTCCTCCGAGACTTCATGTGTGGCATGTGTGGCGTCCGGGTATGGTGAGAGCAAAAATGGATCGAGCTCAGAGAGGCCCTATATATGGCATGTCTCGCTGGTCGGCCCGTCATGACCTTCATGGGCAGCACTGTTGGTGGTGGTAGTGGACACCATTATCGCAGCGGTGCCATCCCCCCTCATCCACTGCTGACGTCTTCGACATTGATGCTCTCCACCGCTGCGCCCAACCACACCTGGCACAGCTCTAGCCGAGCTCGACGTGATGCCCTGATTGCCCCGAGGGGTCATGACCACCCTGGGCAGAGCGTCGAGCGGGTGGCTGGGTGCCCAAAGTACGCTCTCAGTTAGGTCATCATGGCTGGCCTTTTGTGGTACTAGATGTGCCAGAGCTAGAAGGAGGCACCATCCACCACCGCTTGCAGTCCTGCGCTAGGTGTCGAAACCCCTTGCATCGAAGGTAGCATGAAGGTAGCTGGCATGTTGCCACCCTATGCATGGAGGAGAGATAGTTGAAGCACTTCCCATGTTGGTCTGCTGGATAGCGGGTAGGGGACCGATGGTTCGCGGAAGATGTAGTGTGGCCGGGACGTGCCCCGCCGGCTCCGCATGACAACCCTTGTGATAAGACCTCATGCTAGCCACCAGCATTTGGAGCGTGGATGGAGCTGCATGTGAACTGGTACATGCCGCTCGCGATCATATATGGCCACTACTTCCCTTCCCCGAACAGGAAGTCCATGAATGAGTCACGGGCATGGCCGACAATGGTTGTTGCGCTTGCGTCGACGGATGTCCCACGCCTGACTGGCTGCATGGCCACAAGCACCAACAATGATGATGGAGTGCAGCCGATCTCTCTCAGGCAGCGATGACATCCTCGGTGCCCGTAGCTCATGAAGAACAGCATAAAGATAGGGGCTTGGGTAGACGGTCGGCGATGCTTCCACATCAGAGTCACCGAGGTCATCGTCTACCCAGCGATGGGCCTTGCAGCGCTTGATTGAATTTCCTCCAGGTTGGAAGGGAGCGGTATGGGGTGGGAGGGAGGATGATTGCCTCGAGGATGAGCAGCTCTTGTTGGTCCAGTGCCTATTGTCTAGAGGCCCAGATAGGTCGATGAGGAAGGCATCGTGGGGTCGGCGTCTAGTGTGAGGGGGGGGCAAGCTGGGCGTGCCCGGTGACGACGTCATAGTGGAACCAGCGGTGGATCTCATTGCGCGAGGTGGGGGCCAACACTGATGGATCTCGTTGTGCGAACGGGGATCTCCGTCTGAAGTTGCCACCACCACAGGTTGGTCGCTCCGCTCGTAGGAGCTACCACCGCCGAAGGGCACAACTGCTACCACCACTGGTTGCTCCGCTCGAAGCCACCACTGCCAGTCACCTCCAAGATGCCAAAGCCGAAGGGCATGACCACCGCCCGCTGGTCACCTTCGTGACTCCATGGACGAAGGGCATGGCCATCGCCACCGCCTCTTTTCTGTAGAGCTAGAGAGCGAGTGCTGGATTGCTAAGGTAGGGTTATGTACTGGTGTTGGGCTAGTTGGGCCAGCTTACTTCTTGGGCCAAGCTTTGTGCTAGATAGAGGTGGGGCACATGAGCTCAGCGTGGGGCCCATTTTCTTTAGGGACAAATAGATTGATGGTATACTTGGCTTTAGTGACAGATAGTTCAATGTTAAATATCAGTATCTATAGCGATAGACAATAAATTGCTAAATGTGGAATTACCGACAGATGGTCTGTGAGTTATCTTTAGCATCAGATCATCCATCGATAAATATATTTTTAGCGTCAGATGTCTGACGGTGATGCGGTGTTGCATGATGTAGTGTGGGGCGCTGATGGTGGAGTTGGCTGTGGCCGCTTCGTTGCCCCTGGCGGCCATGGTGCACCAGAGGAGGAGCCCAATGGTGGCGATGGGGGGAGCCAACTGTAGCCGCCACACCTAGGCTCGGGGTGGCCTTATCGGACTCCGACTGCAATTGGGGTGATGGGGCGCCAGTGGAGGAGGAGGAAGCTACAATGGGTTGTCGAGAGTTCATGGGCGCCAATGGTGACTGCGCCATGTGCTCACCAGCATCAGAACCCATGCGAGGTTGAGGAAGAGCAGGCAATTGCGAGTCGCCAGATTCGGCCTCTAGCCATGGCTCTAGGTCATCAGCGATGACGACATCTGCCCTTGGCCCATGGGGAGCAATAGCGGAGCAGCCAGACACGTGCAGTGGCATTGGCCAAGCCATGCATGCGTGAGGAAGAGGAGAGGGGGAGTCAGACATAGGAAGGGTAGGGGAGGGGGTGGGGACGGGAGGGGTGTTGGCGGTGATGGAGCTAGGAGCCTTAGGGTTTGGGTGGTGAGTGGCCCATCGGGCTCAATTTTGAACCCAAGTTCATCTCTATTTTTAGAATTGTTTCAGGTCAAGCAACCACCATGTCCTATTTGTGTGTGTGTATATATACAAGGAACAATAATACAATTTATCTTGAGCAGGTATATTCCAATGCTTACATGACATCATTACTTCATTAGTTTAGGGTTTGTATAACCGATTTTGATCAGTAATTTGTATTGTCCCACCTCATCTTCAAGATGATTTTCTTTAAACTGGGACTGATGCATATTATATTTTTGCCCCATTGAAGGGTCCTAATAGCTAGAGGGGGTGAATAGCCTATTAAAAAAATTCTACAACAACACTTAGCAAACCAGTTAGACAAATATGAGGCAAAGCGAATGTTGCGCTAGCCTACTAAAAGTGCAACCCACCTACCACAATTCTAGTTTCTATAGTCTCTATCCACACAATGGCTATGTCACTACACTAAGTTAGTGAGCTACTAACTAAAGAGCCTCACTAACCACTAGACCCGACACAAGCTAGCCCTCAAACTAATTACACTAAAGAGCTTAGCTTACACACTATGAATGTAAATACAAGAGAGTGTGGTGATGATTATACCGCTATGTTGAGGAATTGAGCCAATCACAAGATGGAGCCACTCAATCAATCACAAGATAACCAATGAAATCCTTGGACAAGATGACACAAGATTTTTTATGGAGGTTCACTTGATTGCCGGCAAAATAGTCCTCGTTGTGGCGATTCACCCAATTGAAGGTTCACACGCTAATAGGCATCATACGTCTAACCTGCAATCGGGTGCTGCACAACCAACATAAGACGGGGATCACACAAGCCATGAGAAATCCACTAGAGTACCTTTTTGCTCTCCGCCAGGGAAAGGTCAAGAACCCCTCACAATCACCATGATAGGATCTTGAGACAATCACCAACCTCCACTCGATGATCCTTGCTGAACCAAGCCATCTAGGTGGTGGCAACCACCAAGAGTAACAAAGCAAATCCTACAGCGAAACACGTACACCAAGTGCCTCTAGATGCAATCACTCAAGCAATGCACTTGGATTCACTGCCAATCTCACAAAGATGATGAATCAATGATAGAGATGAGTGGGAGGGCCTTGGCTAAGCTCACAAGGTTGCTATGTCAATGCAAATGGCCAAGAGAGTGAGCTTGAGCAAGCCATGGGGCTTAAATGGAGAGCCCCCACGAAAAGAGCCCATTGGGCTCCTCACTGTAGCTTTCTCGGGGCAACCGGACGCATAGGTCAATGTAATCGGATGCACCACCTTCAGTGTCTGGTTGCTGATCCGCTGCCACGTGTCCTTGTGGATTAACCGCGTGCGCTGATCTCCAACAGTCAAAATTTCCCACGCGATGCGTTAAGTCACGATCGGACGCGATAGGCGCCGATCGGACTCACCTCCCTGGTGTCAGGTCAATGCAAAACCGAGTGCCACCAGATTATGACCGGACACGCCGATCACCTCAACCACCGTGCATCAGGTCAACTCCAGAGAGGTTCTAGAGCCGCCTGAACGCCATCGGACGCGTCAGGTGCACCTGGATCGGACGCACCCCAGCATCAAGTCCTCCTTCTCCTCACTGCGCACCACCATGTCATCATACATCATCATGACCAGACCCAGCCACCACGCGTTCGGCCAACTTCTGCACCAGCATTCGTTCAAGCACCAGACTAAGGCCGAGCGCACCACCAACGTTTATAATTAACCGAACTCACTTACCAGCATCCGGTCACACTGGGAGCAGCGTTCGATCACTGTTTTCCAGTGACAATCACCTCCTTCACTTCACCAACTTCTCCACCCTTGCTCAAATGTGCCAACCACCAAGTGTTTCACCTTGTGCACATGTGTTAGCATATTTTCACAAACATTTTCAAGGGTGTTAGCTCTCCACTAGAGCTAAATGCATATGCAAGAGTTAGAGCATCTAGTGGCACTTTGATAATCACATTTCGATACGAGTTTCACCCCTCTTAATAGTACGACTATCAATCCTAAATGTGATCACACTCGCTAAGTGTCTCGATCACCAAACCAAAAAGCTCCTATCAAGTTTCACCTTTGCTTTGAGATTTTTGTTTTTCTCTTTCTTCTTTTCCAAGTCCGAGCACCTTGATCATCATCATGGCCATCACCACACCATCATGATCTTCATTTGCTCCATCACTTGGAAAGTGCTACCTATATCATGATCACTTTGATAAACTAGGTTAGCACTTAGGGTTTCATCAATTCACCAAAACCAAACCAAAGCTTTCAATCTCTCCCTTTTTGGTAATTGATGACAACCCTTTCACAAAGATATGAATTAGAATTCATTTGAATTCATGTTGCTTGCCTAAGCATATTTACTATGTGTAAAAGGATATGGACAATTTCATGAACCCCAATTGGTAGCATTTGCTCCCCCTACATATGTGCTAAGAGTTTGGACTGAATCATGGATTGGAGTTGTGGGAGAGTAATGTCTACCAAATGATGCTAAGGTATAAGAGATGGGCGTTTGAAGCATGATACCAATCGGAGTGCACCAAATATACCATCCTTAGCACCATTAGTAACCAGACATACACAAAAACTAGAATACCCGGTGAGATCAACATTAGAAGCAAGGGTTTAGTTTTCACAATATAAACACAAGTCTAGTTACTCAATCTATGCATGCTAGTTTTTCATTTCATCTATCAAGCCTACAACTAGCATCCACCACACAAGCATGGATATTGAAATTTAAAACTTGTGCCATGCAAGCAAACATATGAAATGCACATCAAATGTCTCAATCAAGTTTATGAGCTTGCTCCCCCTACTTGTGTGCTTCAAATTTTAATTGATCCCTTTCCTTTGTCATTCAACCTTATCTTTGTATAATTTCTCCCCCTTTGTCATCAATGACCACACAGGTTCAATTTTAGATAGGTTAAGATTATTAATGTCAATCAATGAGGTGAGGATTATTTTCTCAAATTTGGTTCAATCTAGATCACTTGCAAAAGATATTTAACTTGGTTTGATCCAAGGACAAGCTTCTTTACACCTCATTTCAAGGGTTATCTTGTACTATGTTGAGTTAAACACTTATAGCTCATTTTCTAGATCAAACACTAGGTTCACAAGCCCACAAACATGTCATATGCTACCACTAGACCAAGTCAAGCATAGAAGCAATAGTGGTACCATACAAGCATCAAATTCATTTGATTTTCATGAATGAGCCTATAAGACATGAGGAATGACTAGATGCACTAAACAAGTCCTTAGTAAAGGATATATGCATGCCAATCAACTTTTTCCTTGGTTGCTAGGAGGAGAGGCATGTCATATTAGTGGGGGGGTGCATCAACACATATTTGAGAAATCCAATATGTTCAACTCATTCCTTAGCTTGCAAAACCTCTTATCATCAAGTGGCTTGGTGAATATGTCAGCAAGTTGATCTTCGGTGTCCACACTCTCATTGCAAATGTCCCCTTTTGTTGATGATCTCTTATGAAATGGTGGCAGACATTAATGTTCTTTGTTCTTGCATGTTGAACCGGATTGTTGGTTAGCTTGATTGCACTCCCATTGTCACAAAGCAATGGCACTTTTTTGAACTTGATTCCAAAGTCATTCAAGGTGGCCTTCATCTAAAAAAATTGTGCACAACAACTACCGGCGGATATGTATTCAGCTTCGACGGTTGATAATGCAACACTATTTTGCTTCTTTGATGGACAAGAAACAAGTGATCTTCCCAACAATTGACAAGTGCCCGAGGTGCTCTTCCTTTCAACCTTGCATCCCACATAATCCGAGTAGGAGTAATCAACTAGCTCAAACTTTGCACCTTTGAGATACCACAAACCAACATTTTGTGTATGCTTCAAGTACCTCAATATCCTCTTTATAGCCTTCAAATGACTTTCTCTTGGTGAGACTTGGAATCTTGCACACATGCACACACTAAACATGACAGCTGGCCTTGATGCGGTCACATAGAGTAGGCTTCCAATCATAGAGCAATACAACTTTTGATCACCATGTTGCCACTTGCATCACTATCTAAATTGCCATTTGTTCCCATTTGTGTGCTAATGGCCTTTGCTTCATTCATGCCAAACTTCTTGAGCATGTCTTTAATGTACTTTCCTTGACTCACAAATGTATCATTCTTAAATTGCTTGATTTGAAGTCCAAGGAAGTAACTCAACTCTCCAATCATGGATATGTCAAACTCATTAGTCATCATCTTCCCAAACTCTTCACAAAAGTCTTGATTGGTTGATCCAAATATGATATCATCAACATAGATTTGCAACACAAACAAGTCTTTGCCAATCTTTTTGATGAAAAGAGTGGTGTCAACCTTGCCCATCATGAACCCTTTAGAGAGTAGGAAGTCCCTCAACCTCACATACCATGCTCTAGGTGCTTGCTTCAAGCCATACAAAGCCTTCTTCAACTTGTACACATGGTCGGGCTTCTTGTCATCTTCAAAACCGGGAGGTTGCTCAACATAAACTGCTTCATTGATGTAGCCATTGAGAAATGCACTCTTGACATCTATTTGATAGAGCTTGATATTGTGGGCACAAGCATAGGCTAGCAAGATTCTAATTGCTTCCAATAGAGCAACCGGGGTATATGTTTCTCCAAAGTCAAGACCTTCCACATGAGTGTATCCTTGTGCTACCAATCTTGCTTTGTTCCTCATTACTATCCTATCTTGATCTTGCTTGTTTCTAAAGACCCATTTGGTTCCAATCACATTGTGTCCCTTTGGTCTTTTCACTAACTCCCATACTTGATTTCTTGTGAAGTTGTTCAATTCTTCATGCATTGCATTCACCCAATCCACATACATCAATGCTTCTTCTATCTTCTTTGGTCCAATGGATGACACAAATTAAAAATGCACCCAAAATGATGCCAATCTTGATCTAGTTTACACACCTCTAGAAATATCTCCAATTATAGTGTCCAATGGATGATCTCTTGCAATATGAGTTGGTTGGAGTATTGGAGCTTGATTGCTTGCACTTGCTTGATCATTAGGTTGAGATGATGTACTAGCCACTTGATCTTGTTCATTGTCATGAGAGCCACTTGAGCTTGCTTGATTAGTGTCAACTTGCACATTTGAGTTAGAGAGCACTTGCACTTGATCATCTTCTTCATCAATCACTTGCCTAGGCCTTAATTCACCAACAACCATATTTTTCATGGCATTTGAAAGTTGAATGCCTCTCACATCATCAATATTCTCATTCTCATCTTGGGAACCCTTTGTTTCATCAAATTCAACATCATGAACTTCCACAAGAGTACCACTAGCCAAATTCCAAACTCTATATGCTTTGCTTGTAGTGGAGTAACCAAGTAGGAATCATTCATCACACTTCTTGTCAAACTTGCCCAATCTAGTGCCTTTCTTAAAGATGTAGCATTTGCAACTAAAAACCTGAAAATTTACAATGTTAGGCTTTCTACCATTCAAGAGCTCATATGGTGTCTTCTCTTTCAATGGGTGACAATATAAGCGGTTGCTACAATAGCAAGCCATGTTGATAGCTTTGGCCTAAAAAGATTGACTCACATTGTACTCACTAAGCATAGACCTTGCCATATCAAGGAGTGTTCTATTCTTTCTCTCAACAAGGCCATTTGATTATGGAGTGTACTTGGCCAAGAATTGATGTCTAATTCCAAAGTCATCACACAACTCATTAATTATTGTGTTCTTGAACTCACTACCATTGTCACTTCTAACTCTCTTGATGGTTGTTTCAAACTCATTGTGAATGCCCTTGACAAATGATTTGAATGTTGCAAACACATCACTCTTGTCCACTAGAAAGAATGCCCAAGTGTATCTAGTGTAGTCATCCACTATCACAAAGCTATATTTGTTTCCACCGATGCTAGTGTATTGTGTTGGCCCAAACAAATCCATGTGCAATAACTCAAATGCTTTACTAGTGCTTATCATGCTTTTCTTAGGATAGGTGTTTCCAACTTGTTTGCCGGCTTGACAAGAGCTACAAAGTTTATCCTTCTCAAACACAACATCTTTCAAGCCTCTAACCAAGTCATGCTTAACCAATCTATTCAATTGTTTTATTCCAATATGACCAAGCCTTCTATGCCATAACCAAACCATACTAGACTTAGTGAACAAGCATGTTGACAATTGAGCTTCACTAGCATTGAAATCAACCAAGTGTAGATTCTTATATCTAAAGCCTTTGAAGATCAAGTTAGAGCCATCTACACTTATGATCTCTACATCATCTACCTCAAATATGCATTTAAATCTAAGATCACACAATTGAGCCACGGATAGCAAATTGAAGTTTAAGCTCTCAACTAGCAACACATTGGATATGCTCATGTCATTGGATATTGCAATCTTACCAAGCCCTTTGACCTTACCTTTGCCATTATTACCAAATGTGATACTATCATAACCATCATTGCCATTGGTGTTGATTGAGTTCACTATTCTTGCATCACCGGTCATGTGTTGAGTGCACCCACTATCAAGAACCCAATGCCTTTCTCCAGCTTTATAATTGACCTACAAAAGAAGATCAATTCTTTTTAGGTACCTAAACTTGCTTGGGTCCTTGAAGGTTAGTTACTAAGCTCTTTGGTACCCAAATGACTTTCTTCTTTGAGCCCATCCATAGTGCACCAATGAACTTAGCCTTCACACCATTTGTACCCTTAGTAAGTATATAGAAAGAATCAAGCTTAATGGAGGATACATTGGCTTGAGACTTCTTGTTCATGCACTTTTGCTCTACATGACCAACTTTCTTGCAACTAGTGCAAAACTGACCATTGTTCTTCATAAAACTAGTCTTGTGAGGAGCAAAGGCCGCCTTACCTTTCTTGGGGGTATAGCCTAATCCCTCTTTGTAGAGAGAAGCTCTTTGGCTACCCAAGCTCATAAGCAAGCGGTCCTCACCACCATAGGCTTTGCCTAAGGTGCGAGTGAGCTCATTGACCTCCTTCTTCAAGGTCTAATTTTCAACCATAAGTGAGGCATCACAAGTGAAACCATCACTCATAGGTGAGGTGGTAGTAGATGATGAGCTACATGAAAGGTTAGTTGGAGCAACAATGATAGGCTTATAGAATGATTCATCAATTATATCATAAGTTAAGCCTTTGTCACATGTTACTACATGCTCCTTCTCATTTTGCTCATTAAGTTGAGTAGAATGAGCTTTTTCAAGCTTCTTGTGAGCCTTGCCAAGCTCCTCATGGTCTTCCTTTAGACTCTCATGATTAGCATTGAGTTCATCAAAGGCTTGATTAAGGGCTTTAAGTTCCATTCGCAAGTCTTTGCATTTCCTTCTCTTAATGTCAAAATGTTTCTTAGCATCTTCCAATATGTCAATTAGTTCATCTTTAGTTGGTTCAACATCATCATCACTTTCACTATCATTATCATGTTCCTCATCACATCCATCATCATAAGTTTGTACCTTAGTGGCCTTAGCCATGAAGCAAGTCGATGGAGTGTCGAAGAGAGAAGGCTTCTCATGAATGGCAATGCTTGCAAGGGCCTTCTTCTTGGTAGTCTTGTCATCATCACTATCATCATCATCACTTGAGGAAGCATCACTATCCCAAGTGACCACATATGAACCACCCTTCTTCTTCTTGAAGGTCATCTTGTCTTTCTTCTCCTTCTTCTCCTTCTTCTCCTTCTTGTCCTTCTTCTTGCTCTTCTTGTTGTTATTATCATTGTTCTTGGATGAAGACTTATTTCTTCTAGCATGATAGCCCTTCTTCACCATGAATTTGCCAAACTTCTTCACAAAGAGAGCCATCTTCTCATCATCATCATCCCAAGAGAATGAGGCTTCATCTTCACTTGATGATTCTTGCTTTGCCTTGCCCTTGGATGATGTGGCTTTGAATGCCACACTCTTCTTCTTGTCATCCTTCTTGTCTTCTTTCTTCCCTTTCTTTTCTTCTCATCATCATCTCTATATGTATCATTGGTCATTACATCTCCCAACACTTGGTTTGGTGTCATGGTGTCCAAATCACTCCTCACTAGAATAGTGACCAATGTGCCAAATCTCGAAGGTAAGCATCTCAAGAACTTGTGGGAGAAGTCCTTGTCCTTCACCTCCTCTCCAAGTGATTTGAGATCATTGTCAAGCACATGAAGCCTATGAAATATCTTCGACACACTCTCATCCTCCTTCATCTTGAAGCTTGAAAACTTCTCCTTAAGAATGTATGCCTTTGCACCCTTCATGGCTTGAGTGCCCTCAAATGACTCCTCTAACTTCTTCCATGCCTCATGAGCCATCTCAGTGTTCTTGATTTGCTCAAATGTTCTCTCATCCAAAGCATCATGAATGGCACTAAGAGCAATGTTATCATTTTGGAGTAGCACTTCTTCGCCGGCGGTGGGAGCCTTGGCATTGGCTACCTCAATCTTGGTCTCCACAACCTTTCACACATTCCTATTGATTAACTTGACATATGTTGTCATCTTAGCCTTCCAATAAGGATAGTTGGAACCATCAAATTGGGGTGGCTTCTTGGTGTTGTTGATTTGAGCTGTGAATAGCCTATTAAAAAATTCTACAACAACACTTAGCAAACCGGTTAGATAAATATGAGGTGAAGTGAATGTTGGGCTAGCCTACTAAAAGTGCAAGCCACCTACCACAATTCTAGTTTCTATAGTCTCTATCCACACAATAGCTATGTCACTACACTAAGTTAGTGAGCTCTCAAAGACTAACTAAAGAGCCTCACTAACCACTAGACCCGACGCAAGCTAGCTCTCAAACTAATTACACTAAAGAGCTTAGCTTACGCACTAGGAATGTAAATACAAGAGAGTGTGGTGATGATTATACCACCGTTCAAAGAATTGAGCCAATCACAAGATGGAGCCAATTAATCAATCACAAGATAACCAATGAAATCCTCGGACAAGATGACACAAGATTTTTTACCGAGGTTAACTTGCTTGCCAGCAAGCTAGTCCTTGTTGTGGTGATTCACCCACTTGGAGGTTCATGCGCTAATAGGCATCACACACCTAACCCGCAATCGGGTGCTGCACAAGCAACACAAGATGGGGATCACACAAGCCACGAGCAATCCACTAGAGTACCTTTTGGCTCTCTGCCGGGGAAAGGTCAAGAACCCCGTAGTGAAACACGAACACCAAGTGCCTCTAGATGCAATCACTCAAGCAATGCACTTGGATTCACTCCCAATCTCACAAAGATGATGAATCAATGATGGAGATGAGTGGGAGGGCTTTGGCCAAGCTTACAAGATTGCTATGTCAATACAAATGGCCAAGAGAGTGAGCTTGAGCCGGGCATGGGGCTTAAATAGAGAGCCCTGATGAAAAGAGCCGTTGAGCTCCTCACTACAGCTTTCTTAGGGTGACCGAACGCACTGGTCAATGTGACCGGACGCACCACCTTCAGCGTCCGGTCGCTAATCCGCTGCCACGTGTCCCTATGGTTTAACCGCGTGCATCGATCTCCAATGGTCGAAATTTCCCACACGACGTGTTAAGTCACGACCGGATGCGTTAGATGTCGATCGGACTCACCTCCCTGGCGTCAGGTCAACGTAAAACCGAGTGCCATCAGATTGTGACCGGACGCGCCGATCACCTCAACCACCGCGCGTTAGGTCAACTCCAGAGAGGTTCTAGAGCCGCCTGAACGCCATCGGACGTGTCAGGTGCACCTGGATCGGATGCACCCCAGCGTCAAGTCCTCCTTCTCCTCACTGCGCACAGCCATGTCATCATACATCATCATGACCAGACCCAGCCACCACGCGTTCGGCCAACTTCTGCACCAGCGTTTGTTCAAGCACCAGACTAAGGCCGAGCGCACCACCAACGTTTATAATTAATCGAACTCACTTACCAGCATCCGGTCACATCGGGAGCAGCGTTCGGTCACTGTTTTCCAGTGACAATCACCTCCTTCACTTCACCAACTTCTCCACCCTTGCTCAAATGTGCCAACCACCAAGTGTTTCACCTTGTGCACGTGTGTTAGCATATTTTCACAAACATTTTCAAGGGTGTTAGCTCTCCACTAGATCTAAATGCATATGCAAGAGTTAGAGCATCTAGTGGCACTTTGATAATTGCATTTCGATACGAGTTTCACCCCTCTTAATAGTACGGCTATCAATCCTAAATGTGATCACACTCGCTAAGTGACTCGATCACCAAACCAAAAAGCTCCTATCAAGTTTCACCTTTGCCTTGAGCTTTTTGTTTTTCTCTTTCTTCTTTTCCAAGTCTGAGCACCTTGATCATCATCATGGCCATCACCACACCATCATGATCTTCATTTTCTCCATCACTTGGAATGTGCTACCAATCTCATGATCACTTTGATAAACTAGGTTAGCACTTAGGGTTTTATCAATTCACCAAAACCAAACTAGAGCTTTCACCCATACACGTGAAATCAAGTTTCTAGCTACGTTGGATTTATTGGTTGCTATAGCAATTTCTCTGTTTGTCTATTTGTCTGTTTGTATGTCTCTGTGTGTGTGTTTTATGTAGAAAAAAAGTCGATCTCGAGTTGTAAGTTGAAAGTCGACAACTGATATCACATAGCAAGATGCTCTTACACATGGGATCGTCCGGTGGTGCCGTGCCTATTTGACTGATGAGGACAGAGGGTTATAAATTAGCCCAATGACATATTGTGAGCTAATCTAAAAACTAGAAGGCACAATTCAAAACTAGAAGCGCAGATTAGTAACAAAGTGATATGTAATAGCACTATGCACCTAACCTATCACCCAAATGCAAGCCTCGTACACAATTCTAGTGAACACCACAAGCTCACGCAATTGCTAGCTAACCGAGCAAGGTAAAGCTACTCTACTCGATTACACTAAGCACAAACACCAACGAGGCCAAGTGACAAAATAATTTACTCCAATGTTCGGTTGCTTATCGGCATCCTATATCCCCATCGAGGTGAGTTCTTGGATTGCCACTCCTTTGCAATCCTAGCAAGCCCTCAAGCTTGACCTTGACATGGGTGCTTGCCTATGGACCACTCAATCAACAATACACTCCTACAAGCCTCTTGATTCCACTAGAGTTGCTCTTCATGGTCCCCGCGAGGATGAGCACCAAGCGTCTTACAAATCCACAGTTCGGAGCCCCCGCACAATCACCAAGCCATTCTCGATGAACCTCAGTTGCTCTAAGCCATCTAAGTGGTGGTAACCACCAAGAATTACAAGAAAACTACAATAACAATGATGAACTAGAGCCATTAGATGCAAACTTTCTAAGAAAATGCACTAGATCTCTCTCCAATCTCACTCTTAACCTCAAGAAAGCAAATTGAGCATGATTAATATATCAGTTTTATGCTCTGCAGATTTTGCACATTTGTATGAGCCGTATTTTCTCGTCACACACTAAACACTACCAAGTTGTTTATCCTTAACCAAACCATTTTTATTCTTGACATTTACACAAGCTATTGTTCTCAATCTAATACACAGATCATATAGGGTTGTCATCACCTACTAGTTACCACAAATAATCCATGGAACAAGCCGCAACCACAGATAAGCTATAACCCAGACACCATGTCTACACTACTATATCTTACTAATTCTCAATGTGTACACTCAGATTAACAAGAAGCACTAGATGTGACAAGATGTGGAGCAAGAGTGTGCTACCACTACCTTATGAAGCATAAAGCTACAACTATGCTAATAACCACTACAACACAACCAAAGGTATGTTGCACAAAATAAAGTACTAAGGCAAAGTAGAGAAGTAACTATATTAAATAAATTACGTAAGTCTTACTAAAAAGGGAAAGGATACAAAAGTTATGCCAGACTTCCTAGAAGACTAAGTTAGGAAACCCAAAACTAGCTCACTACTCACTCTAACTCCCACACTAGACTATCCTACTAGATGCAAAGGTAGTAGTGGAGCTCTCTTCTTCTTGGAGTGGTGTTCATATCTTGGAAGAGAGGGTGTACTGTCACAGAACCGTCCAATTTATAAGAGCACAAGTACAATAGCAATCACCGAAGCGATCAAACCATCATACTTGAGCCCATATAAATCCGGTAGTCCAACGAAATCATGAAGGATCTCAAACAACCAACATACAAACCAAGATCGTAGAGATTCAACACAACCCATCACATGTTACATCACAAGTTCACAAATATGTCTCATACATCAGAGTTCGAATAATTATTACAAACAGAGTTTGAAAGTAGCGGAAGCAAAGTAGTTTAACATCAACATCCCAAGTAGTTTAATACAAGCCAGTGTCATAGTCATCTCCAACCAAAAGCACAAAGGTGAGATGAAATACAGAATGACCATTGCCCATGGTCCTAGTCCTCATCCACGGCAGGAGCAAGACAGTTCTTGCAGTAGCCATGATACATAATGTTATCTGCAACAATGGGAATAAAACCCTGAGTACGAGAAGGTACTCAGCTAGACTTACCCGTCCAACTAATATACTAAGACACCAAGGAGTATGCAAGGCTTTATAAGTAGAGCTGGTAAACATTATTTGCAGAAAAAGCATAAGTTATCCAACATCTCTTTAATTGTGAATCACTAGTTATTAATCCTATCTCATACTAGATTAGCAACTATCCTATGCCAAACATGTTGGTACCATTAAGTCATCACAATAATAACCATATCTAGTTGAGTTCTTGCATAATCTCATAACCATCATTTTCATCATTTACTACGATGAAGTGTACTCAAGTCAAGTTCTCACTATCCGGGAGAGACGGCAATTCGAATCGATTCCTACCCAGCTGGGGAATTATTCCTAACACACACACCCAGGCAGACCAGATCATTAGTCGCCTTAGATCACCTTTGGTACAACTCAGGAACTAAATTCGCGGGTACGACCAGCGCCGCACAATCAGAGAACCACTCTGCCAAGGGTGATCGGGGCTCTAACCCGCCCTTGGGCTTACGCCAATGGCTCTCCGCACATCCTTACTACCATCCAGAGTGCGCGCTTTTACCGCTCGTGGTCCTGGCCTGAATTGAGCTACTCGGCTTCGCGGTCGGAACGACTTATCCGGCCAACTATGTGAGAGGCTGCGTTCAACATGACAAGATAAACCTCCAACGGCCGGTCCTTAAACGATACAGACGGAATCACTACAATACCACTTATAAGACTCCGCCCGGTCTCCATTTATTCAACAATACCAGGTTATGTTCCACGATAGCACAATATAGCCAACCGTGATCAAGTTATCACATATAGCTCGCAGGTGACAGGAAATCACCCGACTTCTACCGGTCTAAGCATAGCTAAGCATAATACACGTTCCTAGACTTAATTAGGATTCATGGTAGATATTTCTGGTCAAGGAAAGGTAATATGCAGCAAGTGTTTCCAAACAACTCCTATCACGTAATGCAGCAATACGAATAACTTTAAGTGACATTAATAAAATAGGGAGGCTTATAATGCTCTGGGGCTTGCCTTTCACAAACGTCGAAGGCTGGTGATCAGGGCACTCGGGAAGGTGATCGACTTTAGGCTCTCCTTCTCCGGGAACCTCCAGGTGCTGAACTTCCTGATGCTCCTCCTGCTGCTCGGCGTCGAGCTCCACTAGTGTGATCCCCTCGGTTGCACCTATTGCATGCATATGCATAATTAGGTACCATGAATGCATAAGATGGATCACGGAGGATGTGATAAAGGAATGTACATGCTGTGATACTGATGTTAAGTAGCAAAATGATGACAATGCTAACTCCTTATTTGCCTAGTAGGTGCATATCTCTTCTCTAGTTATTTACAAATTTCACACAAAGCAATATCTAAGTTACGCATGACAGTTACAAGTTTATATCATAACTGAAGTTATACTTATCCAAATGCTATGATCTTAGACTTTCTGGAAAGCTTATAAAATTGTCTACAACGCTTATTTAATCACCAAAAGCTAATTCACACTCTATCCTAACCAAAACAGGCAATCAATACAGTGCTGTCCAGAAATTCCAGAGAGCAAGCATTTCGGAAAACTAACTTTAAACATCTATAACTCCTAAACCCTTTGGCCTATTGACCTGAAATTTTAACACAAGATAGATGAAGAAGTTACCTACAACTTTGTTATTAACCATTTCTACATAAAACATCATTTTGACTATGCAACATAACAAGCAACAGAATCTGTCCGAAAACATGTTAAATCAAATTATAAAGCGACAATATTTCTACTACATGTAAGCATTCAAAATTTGACACCACCAAGTACACCAACAGTTCAGGGGAATCAAATACACTCAAGAAAACCTATTGGCAAAGCCCAAACTATTTATTTAATTACATTTATTAATTTATTTAGATAATTAGGTTAAATAATAAACCTATACCCAATGTGCATAATAAATTCTAAGAAAATTACAGTGTCTTACAAGTGATACCAATAGACTACTGTAAAAGTTTCGTGTCATTTTACCAAGTATAACATTCTTTACAAAAATGACAAGCTAACAAGGTCTATTTTAGTGAAAATAGTAAACCCTATAGAAAAGTGTCAAGCAACAGATTATATATTTTTATAAAAAACTACACTTCATTAGGAACACAACAAAATTTGGTTCACCAAAATTGGACCTCTATAACTCCACTTATGATTTTCCAAAGTTGCATGCAAAAACTAAAATAAATGAACTATCTTTTTTTCAATTGAGTCACTGTGGGCGAAACGAAAACAGAGCAGCGACGATGCGCGACGTGGCTCGGCCGGACTTCGACGGCAGCGAGCTTTTCCGGCGACGCCACCGGTACTACGACGCACACCAAGACCTTGCGAACACAACGAGCTAGCTAATTGGACCGATTGACGGAGCTAAGCACGATGGCGGTGTTCATGGCGGGGCGGCGGCGCGGAACGACGGTGAGACGCCGGAGCTGGCCATGGAAGCGCAAGCTATGACTACGCAGAGCATCTACACGCTACTACGAAGCTAATGCACGAGCTAACGCGGCGCAAGGCGGACGGAAACTGTGCGGCCACGGTGACGGAGCTCGGCGGCGGAACTCCGGCGAGCCCGTGCGCGGCGCTGCGGCCTTACCAAGCGCGGCGAGTGAGAAAATGTGGCGCGGTGCGATGGTGGAAACATAGTGAAGCTTCTACGGTGGCAATCGAGCGACGAGGCACGAGCTTGTGCCGTCAATGGAGACAGCGGAGCTGCGGAGCTGCTGCGGAGCTGCTGCGGTTGCGGAGGAGGCGAAGCGAAACAGGGAAATGAAATGAGGCGCTGGGAGGCTCACGGGCGGATGCTGGCGCTTCATTTGGCGTGCTCTGGCCCGGCGTGGCCTGGCCGATCAGGCCGGCGGCGACGCGCGGCGTACACGCGGCGGATGCAGTCTGAAACGTTCGGCCACTGTAGCAAGCCAATCAGTCACCGCGACAGAGCCTGACGACGCGATTTGAAGCCGCTTTCTCTCCTAAATCGTGAAGCAAAATCGAAAATAATATAAATCAAAATTGTAGACCTATATACCACCTTCAATTTTTGTTAAAGAATCAAATTCTAATTCGCAACCAAAATGGAGTAATATCAGGTCAAAGTCGAGCCAGTGCAATTGAAAAACCGAAAAAGACTGAAAATTCTAAGTGCTGGAATTCAGGGAATTGTTGATTTTTGTGAGCACCAAATGATTAAGCTATGCACTGATTTAGCTCAAGACCCAAACATAAAAGTTGTTGCCCTACTCAAATACTACAACTTTGCTTAAAGGTTCACTGACATGCAAAGTCTCTATCACATAGTTCAAACTAGGTCAAACATAGTACTTTAAAATGACGACATACACCATACCAATGACTTAGAGATTAAACTAGACTTAGTCATGAATACCAAAGTTGTTCTTTATGCTATTCTAAACATGTTTAAAGCATTCACAAGGTTCCACACACATTTCATACATTGGTTCCATGTAACCCTAACTTAAGTAAGGTAATTAAGTAATATCCTATGCAATATAAGCAAACAAAGATGGAATACATGATATGATTATGATCATGAATGCTCAATGATGATTGTGATCATGCAATGTCAAGGTTAAGTGCATGCTTAACACCGAGGGTGTTACATGTACCTCTTATATACATAGTGGTTGAAGGTGGGGCCATGGATCTAAGTGATCTCCACCTCATCCATAGGATCAAACCAACGTAAGGTGGATGGTGGAGATGTCCCCAACTTGTGCTTATCTGCATGGAGACCATAGGAAGGCGGTGTAGTCTTCCGGGGGCATCAGACGACTAGGGGGGGTCAGCCGACCCCCACTGACATGTGGGGCCCCTCCCTTGGCGTGTGAGTGTGATGGTGGTGGGGGGCCTGGTCCATGCTTCATGTGTTTGTGTCCTTGCTCTAGTAGGTCACTTGGATGTCTTTGGTCCAAGTGTTATTCTAAATGGTGTTATTCAAATGTGACAATACCAGTGTCATTCTAAATAGTAAATGGTCAAGTCACTTGCTGTTTAGTCATTATTCGGGCTATGGACCCCTAAACGGGCAAAACAACTATTTGTAAACGGTATATTATAGCATTTAAATAGTGTGTAAATGGACTAAACGATTGTTTAGGCTAACAATGGACAATATAATATTGATGCTATACATAGTTTTGAGTAAATTTTTTTCTTAGAAAATCATAGCTCTCTTTGGACGCTACAAAGTGACATGGATCAGGGATACATATATATACAACCATCAAAGTCCACAAATATCCACGCACACACAAGGATCTGAACCCAAGTGACGACCAGAGTCATGCAACAAATATAATTACACCACTACACCAGTGCAATTCACGAGTTGCTGATAGTTGTTGACTTCAGCAAAATATCTTCAAATGTATGATATATAGAGCGATATTTTACAAGAACGCATCCATAGTCTTGAAGGTAGTTGACGAATCGTGAATCGAGATTGAGCTTCATGAAACAGACACAATTATTGTCTGATGCTTCGCGATGAACCCCTATCTGTAGCTTTCAAGAAATTAGAAGCTAGAGTTGCTGGTTTTGTTCGATGTCATCGTCTTTGCTCCTTGTGTTCGATGTTTCACCTTAAAGGTTGGTTCCTCTGGCTCCGGCCTTGCGTTCGATGTTTCACCTTTTTCTCTTAGGGTTGGTTCCTCTTGCTCCGGTAGTTCACCTTCGGTTTTCAGCATCTCCACAACTTGTTCGATGTCAGGTCTTTTGTCGGGCGACTCTTGCACGCAAAGCAGCCCAATCTGGATGCACCTCCATAGCCTTGATAAGAACTTGGGATCAGCCCCCTCTTCCTGAGATAGAGGCACTTTTGGGTCAAGAAGTTTCTGCAGTGTGTAGCGTGCTTCATCGTTATTAGTATTCCAGGAATTCCATGCCTGCGCAGAACAAAAGGTTATGCCTTTCTAACTGCAATACAGCAAGTCACCAATGCAACTCCCTATTACAAAAATTGTGGCGCTAGCTGATTAGAACGTTATCGAGTGCCGTCGTACTTACCTGTGGAGGTAGTAGCCTCTGCATGTCCGTGACACAGTTTGTGTCGCCTCTAATTATCTCAAGCATCACCACTCCGAAGCTATAGACGTCGGACTTGTATGTTGTTTGCCCATTTCGGCACTCTGGAGCCAAGTAGCCGCTTTAAGAAATGCATAAATTTATAGGTGATCAGTTAGACATCGAAAGAAGCATGTAATGGACGTGGAAGCGTACGTGGGGAGTTTCATTCTTACATGGGTCCAACAGGTGTGTGTAATGCTGCCTGATCAGGAACGTGTTTTGCCAGTCCAAAGTCTGCTATCTTGGGTGTCGACAAATCATCAGCCAGCAGTATGTTAGCAGGCTTAAGATCTCTATGAATGACTTTCCTGTTAGAATCGACATGAAGATAACAGACGCCATCTGCAATGCAAGTTATAATATGTAGGCGTCGCTTCCAGCTCAGCTGCCTACGTTTGTCCACGTCACCTGCATATCAAAAGCTATTGAGGGATGCGTGCACACTTAAAGAGAGATTTGCATTTACAAGGAAAGCCTTAGCTCATTAACTCTGCAGCGCTGCTAAAATGATTGTCATCATGCATCTAAATAATAATTATTTTTAGGACACTATACGTACAGTTAAGGGCTACTACACCAGCTATTTTTTTAAGCTAGAGTTATATTCTTGACAACATTTAAATGTTAGAATTGTATTCTTTTTTGGACAGAGAGGATATACAATGACCTAGCGACCCATAACAAAAGCTGGTCATGTGCTTTTATTAGTCGCATCGCATATAAGCATCCTAGCTAAACTATTTTTAAATTTAAGTGCACGCGTACGCATACGTGTGTGGCAACGTTAAGAGGCATAAAAAAGGGAATACATCGAGAAACAATTTATATACCAAATACGTAGCGGTCCAGGCTTCCGTTCTCCATGTATTCGTAGATTAATAGCGGACCCTTGTAGTCTCCACCCTCAGTGTCATCATCAGTATTACGATTGCAGTAAGCGAGCAGCCGGACAAGATTGCGATGACTCAGCCCAAACAAAACTTGCAGTTCTCTTTCGAAGTAGTTGTCGTCTGATTGATTCAGCACCTTTACAGCAGCCTTATTCACCCCAACTGGTACTCCTATCCTGGTTGATTCACGTGGAGGTAGCTCACACTGCACCGAGGTTGACAAAAGTATATGTACAGTAGCATTTGTACTGGTAATGATCATATGAAGATATATATATGAAAAGTAGTGATACAAACTCTCAATGATCCATAGGTATTTAAGAAATTATACTCCTTCAGTCATGAAATATAGTGTATTTTCAGCTGTTCTAATTAAGTTAAACTATCCTAAATTTGAGCAAATTTATAAAAATATCAACAATATTTATGGCATTCAATGAGGTTTCATTAGATATATTATAAAAATGAGTTTTCATGAGCTCTATTTTTAAACTATTTGTGGTAAATAGTAAATTTCTTCCTTCGATTTGTGGTGGTGCAAGCTACCTACTTATCTGGGTTCAAATCCTCACTTGTCACTGGTGCTCTTTTTTGGATTTATTCTAAAGATTTAGTAGTTTTTTTTAGTGGTAGGCAACATGTCCATTGTTGACAATCTTTTTTTTAATAATATCAATTCTATTGATTCGGGTCTCTTTGAGATGCTCATAAGGCACTATGTGAAATAGTATTTATAGGGGCGGCTCTAGAGGTTTTGTAGGGGCGGTTTGCTCAGCCGCCCCTACCCAAGCGCCTCTACAAATCATGCATTTGTAGGGGCGGTTCCCAGATCGTCCCTACAAATCGATTTGTAGAGGCGGCTGGTGTTATCAGCCGCCCCTATAAATCGATTTGTAGGGGCGGCTGTATATTGAGCCGCCCCTACAAATCAATTTCCAGAAATTACGAAAAAAGGGACAAAAAATAGCAATTTTTTTTAATCCGAGGAGGTCTTCATCCGGCAGCTACACACCCACTCTATGGTTGTAGCATTTTTTTCACGATTTTTGCACACTTTGCGTCGGCTGGGATTCGAACTCGCAACCTCTCCCTCGTGCACAAATTCCTCTACCACTGCACCAAATTGATTGTTTAAGGCCCTAAACTAATTCAAATGATAAAGTTGTCAACTACAAAGTTTTATAACTTTTCGAGATCTACAACTTTCATTTTGGTAGTTTCTTCATCCGAGGTCACTTATAAAATTTGAATTTCAAATTTGAGAAATTTGAACGTAGTTTTCCATGACAAGATGATTTCAAATGAGAAAGTTATCAACTACAAAGTTTCATAACTTTTTAAGATCTACAACTTTCATTTTTACTGTTTGTCCATCCGAGGTCGTTTAAAAAAATTAAAATTTCAAATTTTTGGAAATTCAAACGTAGTTTTCCTTGACAAGATGATTTCAAATCAAAAAGTTGTCAACTACAAAGTTTCAACTTTTCGAGATCTACAACTTTCATTTTGGTTGTTTCTCTATCCGAGGTCGTTTACAAAATTTAAATTGTAGTGCTTAATTTTTAATACTCGGTGTCTATTTGTAGGGGTTGTTCAATATTGAACCGTCCCTACAAATCGGGCTATTTGTCGGGGCGGCTGATAACACCGGCCGCCCCTACAAATCTATTTGTACAGGCGGTTTATTTGGTATCCATTTATAGGGGCGGCTCAATATAGAGCCGCCCCTACAAAGAAAGGGAGGCGTTGCCACAAATCGTTTTTGTAGTAGTGAGGGTAAATACATATGTGTGTGTGTATGATGTCTACAATTAAGTAAAAATACGGATATAGAATCCATGCTAATTTTTAACTGGTGTTACCATTGATTGGAACATGTGTGTATGTTGTTACTCCCTCCGTCCTGTAATATAGCGTACGTATTCTAGCATTTGAATTTTATCTCGAAATATATGGGATTCGGAGAACAAAAAGATAATGTTTACTAAATAGAAATACTTGATTCAGTACTTGCCATATTTTTGTATAAGCGAATTGAGAGTGCATCGTCCTTTAATCATGGGGAATAGAATCGAATTTCAATAAATTAGGAAGTTAAGTGAGGAGTATATGCATTTGTTGCACTCTCCTCTAAGCTAGGCGTTGATTAATCCGTTACACACAGTCCTGGGAATAAGGTTTGGATACGATATTGATGCCCAAATCTCTACAACTATAACATATGTATTGTCAACGTCTACCTAGAAGGACCAAACACCCCTCAACACAGGTCCACCCGGCAGCACCAAAATCTTCCCATATAATTGCTTCCCTACCGGCGCAATTAAAGGAAAGAAACCCAGAATGAAAGGCAATGTCGTGCTTGAGGAAAAAAGAAAATTAATATGGAAGGCAATGTCGTGATTGACCGATTGAGGACGGGAAAAAAAATTAGACCATAATTGGGAAGGTAATGCCGTGATTTTCCCGTTGCAACGCACGGGTACAGTCCTAGTCAAACAAAAAATTCAGTTCTAGCAATTGATCAGATTTCTCATACCTGGTATACTGTCCCAAAAGATCCTTGACCAATCTTGTTATCTTTTGAGAAATTATTTGTGGCATCCTTTAAGATTTGATAGTGAATCGAATGACCAGCTGGTGCTGGGGCGTAGAAGACGATGTAGGTAAAAAAAAAGCAGGATTAGCCAGCACGTACGTACGTACATATATAGTGCACCTTAGTTTACCTTCCTCGGAGTTTCAGTTTTCGCAAGAACAAAGTTTACCTGAATCTTCGGCAGGCCTGGACGACGTCACACTCCGCCTCCACCAAATAATACCAGAAATAATGCCGGCCAGAACTGATACACCCACAACAACTAATACGACAATGATGATAAAAACTTTCTTGTTCTTCCCACCTGTTGGAAGAGGTACGGTGAATTTTCAAGTTTATTCTCTATTTAAAAATGTCTATTACATGCATATACATACTCTAGTTTGGAAGAGGTGATCCAGTATCTAGTTGACTTACAATGTTTGTAACAAGGTCGTAATCCGGCCCTATACTTTATATTGGTTTGGAACAATTTCATCTATACCACCACTTATATGAACTTTTCATCTAATGCATTAGCCTATATATCCACTAATGTTTGTCATGGATATGGGACCATATGTTCATTTATTGCAACAACTGTCTACTCCCTTTGTTTTTTACATATGTCCTTATTATATATCCTAAGTCAAACATTAGTAACTTTGACCATCATTTTGAAAAAAAATCTATGTAGTTTCATAACATGTGAACTATATATTATGAAAGTATTCCTCATAGTGAATACAAAAACATAAACCTTATGTTATTAATCTATACATTTTTTAAATGGATGGTTAAACATAGAAATATTTGACGTAGGACAAAAAAAGAGCGAGTATTTTACCGAGACAATGTATAAATAGGTTTATCTCTATCAAGAAAGTATATTTTAATTACATTTTGCATACCAATTGAAAGCATCTAGGCCTCTAGTTGGGTTTCGGTGATTAATGACAATATGAGATTACTATGACTAACGTGTGTTTTGCAGAGGCAATTAAGTTAGGTCATGGTAATGGCAATTGATTGGGCAATCATGGTTGTCATTCCCCTACGATGGAAATCATTTCGATTTTCAAAGGATGGACGACAAGGTTAAGGATGGACTAGTTCTAAGTGTCGTTTGGTGTTGAAGAGACACTTAGAGTAGTTTATGACTTTGTTTTTCCTTTGGCCATACTATTAAGGGGGGTATGAACCAGTAGCTTGACCTAGGTGAGTCTAGTGGGTTAGGTGTGGTGCACACTTATCAAATCTAGCACGAGGTAGCTCCAAAGTAGCCCTAAGATCAATTGGAGAAAACTTCATTCACATATGATTTTGAGTTGGAAGTGAATGGATGGTCAAATATTGACCAGATGCTGGTCCCAGTGTGACCGAACGCTGACAGTAGAGTCCGGTCAGTTCATTTGATCAAGTGAAGTCATCTAGATGCGACCGGACGCTGAGTGAAATATGACCGGACGCTGGGTGCCAGAGTCCGGTCAACTCCAGTAAGGTTCCAGAGAGGGAGAATCCTGATCGGACGCGTCCAGTCAGAGCTGATTGGACGCTGGTCAGGTTCCGGTAGCTGACCGAATGCTGAACAGCAAAGTGACCGGACTCTAGGCGCCAGCGTCCGGTCAACATCAGTAAGGGTCCCGAGAGCAGTTTTCATGACCGGACGCGTCCGGTCAGTGCTGACCGGACGCAGGTCAGAGTCCGGTCACAACTTAACGGCTCTGTGGCGGGGAGAACTAACCAGAGCGTCCGGTCACCTTGACCGGAGCGTCCAATCACCCCGTAGAATGCTGACTCAGGCACATAACGGTTCGTTTTGAATGAGGGGGTATAAATACTTCCTCTATTCATTCAAGGGAGTACTCTTGCCCATTTCAACAGCTAAGAAACACCCTTGACAGTGCCAAGGAGAGCAAGAGCCTAGTGAGGTGATTGATATTTGAGAATCCAAGATTAAGGCCTCATTAGTGAAAAGAGAGTAGCAAGGGTGCATCCACCCTTCTCATTAGGCTTGTTGTGGTCAAGTGAGAGTTCTTGCTTGTTAATCTTGGTGATCGCCATCACCTAGACGGCTTGGTGGTGATTGGGAGTTTGGTGATCATCCGGCGGAGCTTGTGGATGACCCAACTCAAGTTGTGAGCGGTTGTGGGTGATTCACCGCGATGGAGTGTCGAAGAATCAACCCGTAGGGAGCACTTGATCCTTGCGCGGATCAAGGGGGAGCTACACCCTTGCGCTGGTGCTCCAACGAGGACTAGTGGGGAGTGGCGACTCTCTGATACCTCAGCAAAACATCACCGCATTCCTTCTCCTCTCTTTACTTTAAGTATTTATATTTGAGCAATTCAATTTTTGTCTTTACATTCTTAGAATTGCCATGCTAGAGTAGGATTAGAACTTAGGGTGCTAAACTTTTGTGCGGTATATCAATAGAATCACTTTCTAGGCACAAGGGGTGAAGTGGGCTAAGTGTAGGGTTTATTTATTACAAAGAATTTTAGAAGTAGCCCAATTCACCCCCCTTTTAGGCATCTTGATCCTTTCAATTGGTATCAGAGCCTCGTGGTCATGTATTTAGGCTTAACCGCCTAGAGAAAGATGTCCCACGGGGATGGACCTCCTCCTATCTTTGAGGAAGATGATTTTCCTTATTGGAAAATCCGCATGGAGACGTATTTGGAAGGTCTAGACGTTGGAATTCTTAGAGCCGCCTCTCAAGGTTTCCCAAAACCTAGGGATCCCACGCACCTTCAAGGTGATGAAGTGAACTATGAAAAATGGAATGCAAAGGCTAGAAAAACCATCTTTAGAGGCCTTTGCAAAGATGTGTTTAACCGGGTGAGAAACCACAAGGACGCCCATGCACTATGGTCGGATATTTATGCACTTCATGAGGGAACAAAGAGTGAGCGTGAGGAACACTATCATCTCGTCATGGAAAAGCTTAATTCTTTTGAGATGCTTCCTAAAGAAAGTGCAAATGAAATGTACTCACGCTTAAATGTTCTTGTAGAGGAAGTCAATGGGCTTGGACTTACACAAATGTAACCATCTGATGTTGTAAGGAAGAACTTGAGTGTCCTCCCCATTAACAAATATGGGCATATTGTGACCGTGCTTCATCAAGGCGATCTTTCCACCGCTACACCAACTCAAATCTTGGGAAAGATCAATGCTCATGAGATGTACATGCACATCACACCACAAGATGGCTCATCCTCTAACAAGAAGAAAGACAAGGACTTGGCATTCAAGGCTAGCCAAGAGAAGGGCAAAGCAAGAATTGAGTATGAGAGCTTAAATAATTAAGAGAATGTTGATGCAAGTCTTGTTCTCATAGTGAGAAGAACCACCAAGATGCTAAAGAAGCTCAACAAGAACGGCGTCAAGTTTGATGGCAAGAAAAAGAAGTTCTTCACTAGCACTAGAAGGAAGCCAATCTCCGAGATGGATTACTATAATTGTGGAGAACTTGATCATCTAGCACATCAATGCCCTAAGCCTAAGAAAGACAAATACAAGAAGAAGAACAAGGGCAAGAAAGATGACTCAAATGATGAAGATGAAGATGAAGATGAGAAGAAGAAAAACAAGCCATACAAGAAGGATGGCAAGAAGAAGAGAAATGGCATGGCATATATCGTCGGTGATTGGCTTACGGACATTGATTCATTAAGTTGCTCATCCAATGATGATAGTGATAATGAGAAGGTGGCCTCCATTGTGATTGACTCTTTATCATCTTCATCGACACCACCGCCATCATCCTCTACACACCTATGCCTTATGGCCAAGGGTGAACGAAAGGTATCAAATGATTATGATAGTAGTGGTGATGAACATGCTAGCAATGATGATAGTGATAGTGATGATGATGAATTTGAGTCACCTTCATATGATGATCTTGTTAAATTGCTAAATCAATACACTAAGATCATTAGAAAGACTAGAGCTAAGAATGAAAAGCTTGAACTTAAGAATGACTCTCTTTTAGCTAAATGTGACATAGCGGAAAAGGCTAGTGTTGAGCTTAGAGAAGCAAATGATGCTATGTCATCCAAACTCAAGGAACTCAAATCTTCTAAGAAAGAGCTTAAAGAAAAATATGATAAACTTGAGGGGATACATAATGAGCTCATCACTAGCTACAACATGCTAAAAGAAGAGTATACCAACCTCAAAGTTAATCATTACAATCTTGTTATCTCTCATTAGTTTTTATCCAATGAGCCACATGATGCTACTAATGATGTTGTTAAGATTGATATAGCTATATCATATGATGATTTGATTATTGAGAGCATTGAGCAAGGTTCTAGTAGCAAAGGCAAGCAAGTGGTTGAGTCCGATAATTATAATGAATATGTCAAGATCAAGAATGAGAATGAGAAGCTTAAGAAAGATCTTGAAGAGCTATTAACCACCAACACTATTGTGATAGAGAACCTTGACCATGATAGTGATCTAATTCTTGAGAATGAGAAGCTCAAAGAAGAAAACAAGAGACTCAAGAAAGAGAAGAATCATAATGAGCTCAAAGAAGAGAACAAGAAGCTTAAGCTAGAAAATGAACATCTCAAGACCGGGTTGAGCAAATTCACAAGAGGTCAACATCTTTAAAGAGAGCTACTAATGAACACCGTCATGAAGATGGATAGAAGTAGAATTGGGTATTTGGCAAATCAAGAGAAGAAGGCTCAAGCTCAACAACAACAACACAAGTCAATGCCAAAGCCAAAGAAGTGTTTTGAGTGTGGACAAGGTCACTTTGCCCATGAGTGTCAAACTCCACCACCACAACCCTTGTCCAAGCATGTTAGACCCTTTACTTTCAATGCTCATTACATGCTTAGAAAGGACTCTAATGGAAAAATGAAAGTTATGTTCTTAGGACCTCCCAAAAAGAATAGGCCTAAGAAAATTTGGGTTGTAAAGTCACTTGTAGAGAAAGTCAAGGTCCCTCAACAAGTTTGGGTCCCTAAACAAGCTTGATCTCTTGTGTGTAGGTGAACTACAAGACCGGTGGAAGTCATTGGGTAATTGATAATGGTTACACACAACATATGACCGGTGATCCTCATATGTTCACCTCACTAGATGAAGAAGTAGATGGCAAAGAAAGAATTACATTTGGAGATAATTCAAAGGCCAAAGTGAAAGGATTGGGCAAAGTGGCAATTTCAAATGATCATTCTATCTCAAAAGTGCTATATGTTGCTTCTTTGAGTTTTAACTTGCTATCCGTTAGACAATTATGTGATCTTGGCTTCCAATGTTTGTTTACCGAGAAGGAAGTGGTTGTATCTAAGAAAGATGATGATCAAGTTATATTCAAGGGATTTAGATACAACAACCTATATCTTGTGGATTTCACCTCCGAAGATGCTAACTTGAAGACATGCCTATTCACCAAAACATCACTTGGGTGGCTATGACATAGAAGACTTGCTCATGTTGGGATGAGCTCACTCAAGAAGCTTATGAAGATTGAATTGGTGAGAGGGTTGAAGGATGTGAAATTTGAGAAGGACAAGCTTTGTAGTGCATGTCAAGCCGGCAAACAAGTTGCAAACACTCATCCTACAAAAGCTTTCATGTCAACAACAAGAGTGCTAGAGCTCCTTCACATGGACTTATTTGGACCAACAACATACAAGAGTTTGGGAGAAAATCTTTATTGTCTTGTGATTGTTGATGACTACTCTAGATATACATGGGTGTTCTTCCTTCATGACAAGACCAAAGTGGCATCATGTTTCAAGAAGTTTGCCAAGAGAGCACAAAATGAGTTTGAAGTGAAGCTCAAGAAGATTAGGAGTGATAATGGAAAAGATTTTGACAACATAAATATTGAAGCTTATTGTGATGAAGTTGGAATCAAGCATGAGGTCTCCACAACATACACTCCACAACAAAATGGTGTAGTAGAGAGAAAGAACCAGACACTCATTACACTTGCAAGAACAATGCTTGATGAGTACAACACACCTGAAGCTCTATGCGTGGAAGCTATCAACACCGCATGTTATGCATCCAACCGCCTATTCCTTTAAAAGTTTCTTAGCAAGACACCTTATGAGTTGCTCAATGGGAAGAAGCCGGACGTCTCCTTCTTTAGGGTGTTTGGTTGCAAATGCTACATCTACAAGAAGCGGCAACACCTAGGGAAGTTTCAAATACATTGTGATATTGGTTTTCTTATTGGTTACTCATCAAAGTCCAAAGCATATAGAGTATTTAATCATGCTACCGGCTTGGTTGAAGAAACATATGATGTGGAATTTGATGAATCTAACGGCTTCCAAGGAGCACATGAGAATCTTGATGATGTAGGTGATGAACCATTGAGGGAGGCCATGAAGAATATTCCGGTTGGAGACATCAAGCCTAAAGATGATGAAGATGATGTACAAGTGATTGATCCACCTTCTTCATCAAATGTGCCACAAGATGGTGATAAAGATAGGAGAGTAGAAAATGAAGATACTCATGTCTCTCATGATCAAATAGTGGCACAAGCACATGATGTTGATGCTCCACAACCTCCCCCTCAAGTGGTTGATAGAAGAAATTCACCTCTACTACAAGCTCATCCACAAGATCTCATCATAGGGAGTCCATCAAAGGGTGTAATGACTCGATCTCAAAAACTTGCTTCTTTTATTGAACATCACTCTTTTGTCTCTTGTGTTGAACCTAAGAATGTAGAAGAAGCTCTTCAAGATTCCGATTGGATAAATGCCATGCATGAAGAGTTGAACAACTTCGCCCGCAATGAAGTTTGGACTCTTGAAGAGCGACCACAAGGTGCAAGAGTCATTGGAGCAAAGTGAGTGTTTCGCAACAAGTAAGATGATCAAGGTGTTGTTGTGAGGAATAAGGCAAGACTAGTTGCAAAGGGGTTCTCTCAAGTTGAAGGGTTGGATTTTGGAGAGACCTTTGCACCAGTTGCAAGACTTGAAGCCATTTGTATCCTCCTTGCATATGCATCGCATCATGAAATGAAACTATATCAAATGGATGTAAAAAGTGCATTTTTAAATGGCTTCATAAATGAACTAGTCTATTTTGATCAACCTCCTGGGTTTGAAGACCCTAGATATCCTAATCATGTTTATAGATTGTCCAAGGCGCTATATGGGCTTGAGCAAGCCCCAAGAGCTTGGTATGAGCGCCTTTGGGATTTCCTCATTGAGAAGGGCTTCACCATTGGGAAGGTCGACACCACACTATTCCCCTAGAAGCGTGATGGAGAGATCTTCATTTGTCAAGTATATGTTGATGATATCATCTTTGGATCATCAAATGAAGATTCTTGCAAAGAGTTTGGTGAATTAATGTCGAAGGAGTTCGAGATGTCTATGATTGGAGAGCTCACATTCTTTCTTGGTTTTCAAGTCAAGCAAATGAGAAGGGATTTTCATCTCTCAAGAAAAATATACCAAGGATCTTCTCCAGAGGTTCAATATGGATGAATGTAAGCCAATCAAGACACCAATGCCATCTAATGGACATCTCGACCTAGATGAGGGAGGTAAAATGGTTGATCAAACTCTCTACCGCTCTATGATTGGTAGCTTGTTATATTTAACCGCATCTAGGCCCGACATCATGTTTAGTGTGTGTATGTGTGCTAGATTTCAAGCTAATCCTAAGAAAACTCATTTGATTGCCGTTAAAAGAATCCTTAGGTACCTTAAGAACACACCAAGCATTGGCCTTTGGTATCCCAAAGGAGCTAGATTTGAATTAGTTGGCTATTCCGATTCGGATTATGCCGGTTGCAAAGTTGATAGGAAAAGCACATCCGGGGGGTGTCATTTGCTTGGTAGATCACTTGTGTCTTGGTCCTCCAAGAAGCAAAATAGTATGGCTTTGTCCACCGCCGAAGTGGAATACATTGCCGCGGGTGCTTGTTGTGCACAAATACTTTATATGAAGCAAACTTTGCTTGACTATGGTGTAGTTCTAGAAAAGGTACCTCTTTTGTGTGACAATGAGAGTGCGGTAAAGCTTGCTAATAATCCGGTTCAACACTCTCGCACCAAGCACATAGATATCTGCCATCACTTTCTTAGAGATCATGTGGCTAAGAATGATATTTCACTATAAGGTGTAAGGACTGAGGATCAATTGGCGGATATCCTCACTAAACCGCTAGATGAGGCTACATTTTGTCGGTTGAGGAATGAGCTCAATGTGCTTGATTTTAGCAACTTCACTAGAAAATGAGCTTGTGTTGTCCCTTGCATTGCATTGTAATATAAAACATGTTTATTTCTTGGTAATGCATTTAGGGCTTGTCTAACATGGTCAAGATAACCGCCGAAAAGTGTGTGAAGAAGCTTAACCTTGGATCAAACTTGACAAGCAACTAGAATTACTTTCAAGTATTGCATTGCATATACATGTATGTTGTTTTATCGTTTCTCTTCAATCACCCTTTTATTGCCTATTTTCTTAAAAAAAATTATAGCCTAAGGCAAAATACTTTGAAAAATTTGAGGGGTTGAGAGAGGTCACTCACATCAGTCCCAATTGGTGTTTATTTGGGTCTTATTGAAGTTGGGACTTGATTGGGAATAGGCAGCCCGAAGGAACTTTGAAGATTTGCTGAAAAAGAGTGACCGGACGCTCGACCGGACTCTGCTCCCTGTGTCTGGTTAGTTCACAGGAGGTGAACCGTTGCTGCAAAGGAGTGACCGGACGCTGAAACAATGTTCTTCCTACGTTCGGTCAGAAGGTGATCCTGTGTCCGGTCAAGCGAAGAAGATGAAGAAAGGATCGACCGGACTCTGGTTGTGTCCGATCAGTGGTGGACGAACGCGTCCGGTCGTGACTTTGGAGGTTTTGGACCACTCTGTTGTCAACCGGACTCTGGGTGGCAGCGTTTGGTCGTTGCCACCGAAGCGTACGGTCAGTTGAAGTCGTGCGGTTTCAGGACTCTATCTTGGTTTCCTTTTCTCTTATGTTGGGGGGGCCACCATATAACCACAGTGCCGCGCCATGCTTGACCTAATCCCACACTGACTTCACCATTCCTCGCCGCATCCACGCCGCACACCGTGCCCTAGCCCCACAGCAGCACCACCGCATTATGCCGCCGCATCCTGCGCCGTCGTGCCCACGCCGCTCCCATACCGCCACGCCTTGCTTCACCGCTCACGCCCGCCTTGCGCCTCGCACCAGCGCTACCGAGCCAGCACTGCAGCAGCGTCCCGCGCCACCCTTCACCGTGAGCCCGTGCCCTAGCACCGCCCACATCAGCGCCTCCGCCTAAGCATCACCGATCCTCTAGCCACCTACAACAGCACCACCATTGCCGCACCAGCATCTCCACACCCCATCCAGCGCCACGTTGCCTCACAAGAAACCTAACCCTAGGCGATCCCCGGTGGTTCTCCGTGATCCATTCCTTACTCTTCGGTTCATCTGTTCGTCAGGTAGCAAGCCCTTGATTCTAATTTCGTATCTAATGCTTGCTTCTTAGGGTTTTGTATCTCTAGATGTATATTGTAATTATTCATATATTCGATCTATTCTATCGTGTAGCGAGTCAATGCGTTTGAGGTTACTTTGGCAGTTGACGGTTAACTCGAGGCCAAGCTCGCGAGTACGGATCGAGGCTAAGCCTCGGAAGTGATAGTTGGCAGTTGATTCTTGTCAGTGGCGGTTGCTCTTTTCAGGTCCAGCAATGGCACGTGTCAAGAGTGTTAGAGGTGGTCCAGGTGATGAGGATCCGAGGCCTCCACCTCGCTTACCTGCTGAGGTGAAAGGCAAGGGGACAAAGAAGACTACATCAAAGAAGCGGAAGTTTGTAGATGCTGGTACAGCGAGAGCAGCAGCAGTAGCAGTCGTCGTAGAGCGTGCAGAGAGAGGAGGTGCTCGAAGTGGTGTTGTCATTGCAGATCAGCTTTCACCAGCACAGAGGGTAGCCATTGAGCAGGTTGAGCGTCGTCATGGTAGTCTAGCTGGGACTGTCATGCTTGAGGGACAGCGTGTTGTTTTGGAGGAGACTCAGCCTTAGGGGGAGCCACAGCAGCAGACACAGCCACTAGTGCAGTCAGAGGGTGCTGAGTAGACATAGGAGGGAGAGCAGATAGAGGAGACAGAGCAGGCACCTTAGCCACAATTATGCCGCTCTAGTCATACCCGTACCTAGGTGACACCGAGGCCAGAGACACAGAGGAGGGGTTCTCGTCCGCCTCCTAGACCACAGGGTCCACCTCTAGTGACTCACCTGGACTTGAGGGCCACCACAGCCAAGCAGGTGTAGCAGCTCAGGTTTGTTCAGTTCGAGGACTGGTTCCCGCCGAGAAGGGACGAGCGTGCTTCAAAGGGTTTCAATACACCACTGCAGGAGGACTTCTACAATGCTTATCTAAACAGTGGTGTAGCTTTCAGATCTCAGAGGATTTGTTCCATTGAGGCCATTGTAGCAACAGCTGGAGAGCAGATCGCCCTCACCTCTCTTACTTGAGAGGGCTGACAGATATGTTCCATCTTGGGTCCGTGAGTTCTACGCTACACTTTGGATTGACCCAACTTACAGGTTTAAACAATTTGCATTCAAGGGCCGTGACTATAGGCTGATGAGCTTCAGGGTTAGAGAGATCCTTAGGTTACAGGAGTCACCCATCCGCCTTCATGAGGTTTGCTATGGTCACATAGAGCCTCCTAGATGCCCTCACGGTGGTCTTGTGCCTCCCACAGATCTCATCCGACCTTGCTTCACAGAACCATTCGGCGAGGGGTCGAGCAGGACACCCAGAGATCTTACTCCCACAGCTAGACTGCTTGATGCTATCCTGAGGAGGACCCTGCTAACAAGGATGGGATATCACGAGGGATTGACTCGCATTCAGTTGTGGCTACTGAACTCCCTGATCCAGCAGACAATATTTGATATATGGGATCTCATTCTTTCTGAGATGGAGGATACACTTGCAGAGGGATTCAAAGGTCACAGGCAGCTGCCAAATGCTCACTAGATCACTTTTCTGATTCACAGGGCAGTCACAGTGAGGCCTCCTGAGATGTTGGCAGAGTATTCAGGAGCTACTACAGAGTTTCTAGCTTATAACATGACTCAGATGCTTTGCCACAGTGTAGCGAGGACACCTAGCCAGCCGTGCCATCACCCAAAGGTGCTAGAGACTGCAGCCCAGCAGGATGAGATCATCAGGGGCGTAGCAGCTACAGAGGAGGAGCAGCTAGATGCTCAGTAGGAGGGTATGGTCGAGAGCGACCCCAGCGATAGTTCAGATGATGACTACCAGGATATCCCTCATATGTCTTCACGATGACATGATGGTGAGGCTAGTGGCTCCAGCTCAGCTCCATAGGCACCGCAGACAAACCCCACTCTTCTTGTGATTCTTGAGCAGATGAGGCAGTATCAGACTCGCTAGGCCCAGAAGACAGCAGCAGCACTAGCACATGTTTAGGCCAGACAGGACGAGTTCCAGCGATAGCAGCAAGCTATACAGCAGCAGCCAGGCTATGCAGCAGCAACAACTCCTCATTCAGCAGTAGTTACATGGGTTCATGCAGCATGTCGTTACTGCTATTGGAGCTCCACTGCCATAGCTTACTCCTCAGCTCGGCCAGCCTGCCACCACTACAGTGACTCCAGCTTTTTAGCCCAGTGGGCTTTAGAGTCAGGGACAGCCAGCTACATAGTTTGCTTCACCTATAGAGCAGGTGTCCTAGTGGTTTGCTTCACTAATGCCAGCCCAGGGTCCTTCCTTCACACCTCTTGTTATGGGCTTCACATCGGCATAGAGTTCCTCGATGCTTGTGACAGACACCCCAGTCTCTAGGAGCCTCGATGCTACCTTCAGTGAGTTGACAGGGCAGCCTACACCGCCAGATCTATGTGTCCCTAGTCCTTCCATAGTTGCTCCTATTACTAGGACTACAGAGATGCTCCCATCCTCAGTTGCATCATCAAAGCCACCTGCTACAGTCATACCTACAGAGTCACAGGTCGCACTAGTTCCAGATCAGACCCAGACCGCTTCAGCGTCACTTCCAGGGACAGAGGGTCAGACAACTCAGAGCTTTGGATCAGAGGATGATGCTAACCAGTTCTAGATCGCTCATCACACCTCAGCGCCCGACTCATCCGCTGCTGCCGCGCCGACAGACCCTTAGGTTTTGGTGCTTGACGCCAAAGGGGGAGAGGGATCGGGTATGATAGATATAGGGGGAGCGTTATATCTAGGGGGAGCTTATGTTTTAGCTTATGCTTTATTACATCTGGCTTTTTATGTGTGATACATTATTATGCATTCATGTTTATTTTCATGCATTGAAATACATACGTGTGATCGTGATATTTATGTGATATTTATATGATATGTGACTTGGGTGCTCTCTACTTTGATTTTTATATATGTCATGTCACTTGGTTATGCTCATTTGCTTTGCTTCCACGTTTTACTCCGATGCAAATGAGCTTTATTTCTTTTACTCATGCTTATTTCATATCTATTGAGTACATCATGTTGGCTTGAGTCATATAAGCTTGTCTAACTCATTTGTTCTTATTGTCAAAAGCTTATATGAACCAAGCATGTTGAAAACCTCATCTCTTTTACATACTCGAGGTTGTATTGTCATCAATCACCAAAAAGAGGGAGATTGAAAGCATCTAGGGCCCTAGTTGGGTTTCAGTGATTAATGGCAGTACGCGATTACTATGACTAACGTGTGTTTTGCAGAGGCAATTAAGTTAGGTCATGGTAATGGCAATTGATTGGGCAATCATGGTTGTCAACCCCTACAATGGAAATCGTTTCGGTTTTCAAAGGATGAACGATAAGGTTAAGGATGGACTAGTTCTAAGTGTCGTTTGGTGTTGAAGAGACACTTAGAGTAGTTTATGACTTTGTTTTTTCTTTGGCCGTACTATTAAGGGGGGTATGAACTAGTAGCTTGACCTAGGTGAGTCTAGTGGATTAGGTGTGGTCCACACTTGTCAAATCTAGCACTAGGTAGCTCCAAAGTAGCCCTAAGATCAATTGAAGAAAACTTCATTCACATATGATTTCGAGTTGGAAGTGAATAGAGGGTCAAATGTTGACCGGACGCTGGTCCCGGTGTGATCGGACGCTGGCAGTAGAGTCCAGTCAGTTCATTTGATCAAGTGAAGTCGTCTGGATGCGACCGGACGTTGAGTGAAATGTGATCGGACGCTGGTGCCAGAGTCCGGTCAACTCCAGTAAGGTTCCAAAGAGGGAGAATCCTGATCGGACGTGTCCGGTCAGTGCTAACCGGACGCTGGTCAGGTTCCGGTAGCTGACCGGACGTTGAACAGCAAAGTGACCGGACTCTGGGCGCCAGCGTCCGGTCAACATCAGTAAGGGTCCCGAGAGTAGTTTTCGTGACCAGACGCATCCGGTCATTGCTGACCGGATGCAGGGCAGAGTCTGGTCACAACTTAACGGCTCTGTGGCAGGAAGAACTGACCGGAGCGTCCGGTCACCTTGACCGGAGTGTCCGATCACCCCGCAGAATGCTGATTCAGGCACATAACGGTTCGTTTTGAATGAGGGGGTATAAATACTTCCTCTATTCATTCAACGGAGTACTCTTACCCATTTTAACAGCTGAGAAACACCCTTAATAGTGCCAAGGAGAGCAAGAGCCTAGTGAGGTGATTGAGATTTGAGAATCCAAGATTAATGCCTCATTAGTGAAAATGGAGTAGCAAGTGTGCATCCACCCTTCTCATTAGGCTTGTTGTGGTCAAGTGAGAGTTCTTACTTATTACTCTTGGTGATCGCCATCACCTAGATGGCTTGATGGTGATTGGGAGTTTGGTGATCATCTGGCGGAGCTTGTGGATGACCCAACTCAAGTTGTGAGCAGTTGTGGGTGATTCACCGCGATGGAGTGTCGAAGAATCAACATGTAGAGAGCACTTGATCCTTACGCGGATCAAGGGGAGCTACACCGTTGCGCGGGTGCTCCAACGAGGACTATTAGGGAGTGGCGACTCTCTGATACCTCGGCAAAAGATCGCCGCGTTCCTTCTCCTCTCTTTACTTTAATCATTTATATTTGAGCAATTAAATTTTTGTCTTTACATTCTTAGAATTACCATGCTAGAGTAGGATTGGAACTTAGGGTGCTAAACTTTTGTGCGGTAGATCAATAGAATCACTTTCTAGGCACAAGGGGTGAAGTGGGCTAAGTGTAGGGTTTATTTATTGCAAAGAATTTTAGAAGTAGCCCAATTCACTCCCTCTTGGACATCTTGATCCTTTCACGAATATTTGAGGGATAAGATCGTGTGTATATCGTCATCACAAGAGCTTGTCCTTTATTATGTTTTTTCTGAATCCGTATCATGAACCATGATCGCGTTTATCAATGAGTTTGGGTACGAAAAGATAACTCAAATCCAAAAAATAAAGTGTAGCACGAAATTAAATTTATATTCTAATAAGAACTCAAATCAAATTTCTTCGAACAAAACTAAAATCAAATTTGAAAATGGAATCAAGTGCAGTTTCAGAATGCAGGTAGCATACATCTGAAATTTTAGAGACACAAGTCAAAGTTTCTTCCAAAGATCGATTTGCTTCTTATCATGGCATGACTTTGTAAGGAGATTTCATGCAATGCTCATTAAAACTATAACCACATATATACTAGTAGTAGCTAGGGAAAATAGAGCATGAGGATTTATAGACTGCTAACTAAAGCACGAAAAAAATCTTCATTTGTGGACTTGTGAAGCACAACGCTGCTTACCTAGTAATGACTTGGGCAGCCTCAGGTAGAAATCCTGGCCCTTCTCTATAAAGCGCAGATCAGTAAAAGAGTCCGTCCAGATGATGCAGCCACTGCTGCCGCCGACGGCGGCAGCATACGCCACACAGGAGCAGTTGGCGAGGCACCTGAGCCCAGGGTTTACAATTTCGGCGAAATATCGTCGAAATTTCCAAAATATCGTCTTTTTTGCTGAGGTCCGAAATTTTTTTGTATTGGTCAAAATTTTTCGGTTAAATTCATCTTTCACTCTAAAATTACACCAAACCACACTAAAATGACCCTCCATATCATTTAGTCTTATCAAAGCCCTAAATTTCTTCAAATTTATTTAATTTTCTCACTCACACATTGGACGGCACTAGAATATGCAGCTCGCCCACCGTCAGCACACTATATTACCGCGGCTCTACTTCTGTGATATATTATGTTATTTCGTCGATGTTATATAAATTTACGATGGATGATGGATTATAGAGTTTTTCTAGTGAAATGATGCCAAATTTGTTTAAAACTCAATTTAAATTTATTTAAATTTGAACCGATATTTCCGAAATTTCCGAAATTTCGTATTTATCGCTGGGGATCGAAATTTTTTTCTTACCGGTATTGTAAACCCTGCCTGAGCCTGCACTCATCAAGGCTTGTGCCAATGTCGACTGATGCGTTCTCCGTGTCGGGGAGCTTCACCAACTGCACTACCAGGAATCCGTCCGTGCTGCTCCGGCTCTGGTTGCTGCTGCAGTCGAGCGAGAGGTTCCGGCGGCACCCGCCGGAGTACTCCCTCAACTCCTCAAGGACCACTCCTTGGGAAACGCCGGGACGAAGCCCTTGAAGCAGCTGCAGAGCGACGTCGCCGCGTTGTTCCTGTCGCACAGTCCGAACGCCCCGCAGTGAGCGTAGTCGTCGCAGTCGTCCCTGGGCACCTTGAGGAAGGAGTTCCACTGCCGTCTGCCGTCGTCCCACACGAGGCGCTGGACCACGCCGGCGTCGCTCAGCCTCAGCTGGGTGTACGGCTCGCCGGGCATGGCGGTGTAGCTGTAGGTGACCTCGCTCGGGCTGACGGTCACCTGGTAGCTGAAGTTGCTCGCGTACGACGCCATCTCCGGGACGCCCTCGAACCGCTCGCCGTTCCACGGCCCCGTCCGGTACTTCTTGGTGCCGTTGGTGTCCCGCATCACGTTCTCGGGCCTGCCGCCGCCGAGCTCGGTGATGTAGCGGTAGCTTCCCGTGCCGGGGTCTGCGGCGGAGCGCCACGACGAGAGGTACCACTCGTCTCCTTTCCACCAGTTCTTCCCGATCTTCATCCCGGGCAGCAGGGCATTGCAGGGGTGGTCGAACGACTGCCACTGCGCCGTGCTGTTGTTCTGTTGCACGACGACCAGGTTGCCCGACCCGAGCAGGCGCGCGCCCATGGGAGGTGTGGAGCTCGTGGAGTCCGAGGACCATACCGTGTTGTTGGAGCCGTCCAGCAGGAGAAGGGTGCCAGAGATGGTCAGCACCAGCAGGCCGGAGGTGTCGGTGAGAGGGTGGTCACGGTTCGCCACCCAGTAGATGGCCATGGCATTGGCATCCGTAGATGGGGAGAAGGAGAACCATGTCCCCAGGTACCGCTTGGTCGGCTCCCCAGGCAGGGAGAAGAACCCCAGCGTGAACGAGCCCCCTGCCGAGACTAGGGTGTTGCCGTCGGTGAGGTTGCCGCCGGTAGCTATCATGTTGGAGGCCCGAGTTCCGCCAGGAGCAAAAGTAAACAGAGACACTATGATGTGGAGGCCGATAAGACGACGGTTAAGGTGCCTCCAAATCGTCATCTTTTTTTGGGAATGCTAGCTAGCTTCTTCCTGCACCGCTAGCGAATCCGCCTACTTGTAATAACTGGTAGCGTCGGGAGGGAGACGATGAAGCAATGGTCTGTGGGCGATGCCTAGCGATGAAGATGAAGCTAAGTAATACAAAGCTCTCGTCTGCTTGCGGTGGTCGGGAGGATATTCGTGGAAATTTTCATCTCCTACTATCGGGACGATCGCCTGACGCGGTCTTTCTTATCAGCAAGAGCCTGGCCTATATGACGTATCTTTGCACATTCTCGTCAGCATTCCTTTTAGACGAAAGACCGGATTTGGATGACGTATCTTTGCACATTCTCCATAACCTTCCACACCTTTCTATTAATTGACTTGATATATATTGTCATCTTAGCCTTCCAATAAGGATAGTTGGGAGCCATCAAATTGGGGTAGCTTCTTGGTATTGTTGATTTGAGTCGTGAATAGCCTATTAAAAAAATTCTATAACAACACTTAGCAAACCGGTTAGATAAATATAAGGCAAAGTGAATGTTGGGCTAGCCTACTAAAAGTGCAAGCCATCTACCACAATTCTAGTTTCTATAGTCTCTATCCACACAATGGCTATGTCACTACACTAAGTTAGTGAGCTCTCAAAGACTAACTAAAGAGCCTCACTAACCACTAGACCCGACGCAAACTAGCTCTCAAACTAATTACACTAAAGAGCTTAGCTTACACACTAGGAATGTAAATACAAGAGAGTGTGGTGATGATTATACCGCCGTTCAAAGAATTGAGCCAATCACAAGATGGAGCCAATTAATCAATCACAAGATAACCAATGAAATCCTCGGACAAGATGACACAAGATTTTTTACCGAGGTTCACTTGCTTGCCGGCAATCTAGTCCTCGTTGTGGCGATTCACCCACTTGGAGGTTCACGCGCTAATAGGCATCACACGCTTAACCCGCAATCGGGTGCCACACAACCAACACAAGATGAGGATCACATAAGCCACGAGCAATCCACTAGAGTACCTTTTGTCTCTCCGCCGGGGAAAGGTCAAGAACCTCTCACAATCACCATGATCGGAGCTGGAGACAATCACCAACCTCCGCTCGACGATCCTTGCTGCACCAAGCCGTCTAGGTGGCGGCAACCACCAAGAGTAACAAGCAAATCCCGCAGTGAAACACGAACACCAAGTGCCTCTAGATGCAATCACTCAAGCAATGCACTTGGATTCACTCCCAATCTCACAAAGATGATGAATCAATGATGAAGATGAGTGGGAGGGCTTTGGTCAAGCTTACAAGGTTGCTATGTCAATGCAAATGGCCAAGAGAGTGAGCTTGAGTCGGCCATGGGGCTTAAATAGAGAGCCCGACGAAAAGAGCCATTGGGCTCCTCACTATAGCTTTCTCGGGGCGACCGGACGCGCCGTTCCATGTGACCAGACGCACCTCCTTCAGCCTCCGGTCGCTGATCCGCTGCCATGTGTCCCTGCGGTTTAACCGCGTGCATCGATCTCCAACGGTCGAAATTTCCCACGCGGCGCATTGAGTCACGACCGGATGCGCTAGACGCCGATCGGACTCGCCTCCCCGGCGTCAGGTCAACACAAAATAGAGCGCCACCAGATTATCACCGGACGCGCCGATCACCTCAACCACCGCGCGTCAAGTCGACTCCAGAGAGGTTCCAGAGCCGCCTGAATGCGATCGGACGCGTCAAGTGCACCTTGACGGGACGCACCCCAGCGTCAGGTCCTCCTTCTCCTCACTGCGCACCGCCACGTCATCATAAATCATCATGACCAGACCCAGCCACAACACGTCCGGTCAAGCACCAGACTAAGGCCGAGCGCGCCACCAACGTTTCTAATTGACCGGACTCACTGAGCAGTGTCTGGTCACACCAAGAGCAGCGCCTGGTCACTGTTTTCCAATGATAATCACCTCCTTCACTTCACCAACTTCTCCATCCTTGCTCAAATGTGGCAACCACCAAGTGTTTCACCTTGTGCACGTGTGTTATCATATTTTCACAAACATTTTCAAGTATGTTAGATCTCCACTAGATCTAAATGCATATGCAAGAGTTAGAGCATCTAGTGGCACTTTGATAACCGCATTTCGATACGAGTTTCACCCCTCTTAATAGTATGGCTATCAATCATATATGTGATCACACTCGCTAAGTGTCTCGATCACCAAACCAAAAAGCTCCTATCAAGTTTCACCTTTGCCTTGAGCTTTTTGTTTTTCTCTTTCTTCTTTTCCAAGTCTGAGCACCTTGATCATCATCATGGCCATCACCACACCATCATGATCTTCATTTGCTCCATCACTTGGAATGTGCTACCAATCTCATGATCACTTTGATAAACTATGTTAGCACTTAGGGTTTTATCAATTCACCAAAACCAAACTAGAGCTTTCACCCATGCACGTGAAATCAAGTTTCTAGCTACGTTGGATTTATTGGTTGCTATAGCAATTTCTCTGTCTGTCTATTTGTCTGTTTGTATGTCTCTGTGTGTGTTTTATGTAGAAAAAAAGTCAATCTTGAGTTGTAAGTTGAAAGTCGACAACTGATCTCACATAGCAAGATGCTCTTACACATGGGATAGTCTGGTGATGTCATGCCTATTTGACTGATGAGGACAGGGTGTTAGAAATTAGCCCAATGACATATTGTGAGCTAATCTTCATGCGCTTGGAATTAGAAGATGAACATGTAAAGATTCACGATAATATCAGAGACGTATTAGTTTTTGACAAGACTCGGTCAACCCTACTCCCGGCGTGAGCACGGGTGCTCCTCAACAATGCGGCAGCAGCCGCTTCAAGATCACAGCAATACGCCGCTTCCCTCTCATGAACCAGCGCTATGTCTCTACCCCTGTTTTGTATTACCAAATATGCACAACTCAAGATTGTATATACAACGAAATTGATATAAATTTTGCTTTGGCGGCAACCCCGGCGCCTTGCGTGCCAGCAACTCTGCCGTTGCAAATTGCATCGGCCAGATCAGCCTCCGCACCGCCTCGCGAAAGAAGAGAAGACCGTGGAAGGAATAAAAGAAAAAAAAAGAGGTCCTGTTGGAGCCGAGCTTCAACCATGGGCGGCTGGCATCCGGCTACATTAACGTTATCAACAAAGAAAACTTGATTACACTAATGACCCACATCAAAGAACTCGCTTGTTTTTTATGTACTCTCTTGCTTATTTTTTATGTACTCTCTTGCTTTCTTTTGTGATGTACTTGAGATTCTTTTATAAAATCTAGGAATAGTGATATATTTGAAGTCGATTCTCTTTTTTTCTTTTTCTGGTTTTTTGATTCATCACAGATGTAGCCAAAATCACGTCTCTAATGACCCACATCAAAGATGGCGTGTAGCCAAAACACGTCTCTAATGCTCCACATCAGAGACGAGTGTAGCCAAACCTGCATCTTTAATGATCCACATGGCCACATCAAAGACGCGAAAATTGCCGTCTCACAAAGGACTGATGAGATGGCTTGGGGAGGGGGTGAATAGCCTCTAAAAACCTTGAAGGCACAATTCAAAACTAGAAGCACAGATTAGTAACAAAAGTGATATGTAATAGCACTATGAACCTAGCCTAACACCCAAATGCAAGCCTCATACACAATTCTAGTGAACAACACAAGCTCAAGCAATAGCTAGCTAACCGAGCAAGGTAAAGCTACTCTACTCGATTACACTAAGCACAAGCACAACAAGAACACTAGAGTACTCGATTATGCTACTCAATTAATTAGAAACACTAGCAACTACACAAGCACAATATGAGCAATAAGAAAGCATGTCTAGAGGACAAACCAACGAGGCCAAGTGACAAAATAATTTACTCCGATGTTCAGTTGCTTATCGGCATCCTATATCCCCGTTGAGGCGAGTTCTTGGATTGCCACTCCTTTGCAATCCTAGCAAGCCCTCAAGCTTGACCTTGACATGAGTGCTTGCCTATGGGCCACTCAATCAACAATACACTCCTACAAGCCTCTTGATTCCACTAGAGTTGGTCTTCATGATCCCCACGAGGATGAGCACCAAGCGTCTTACAAATCCACAGTTCGGAGCCCCCGCACAATCACCAAGCCATTCTTGACGAACCTCAGTTGCTTTAAGCCATCTAAGTGGTGGTAACCACCAAGAATTACAAGAAAACTACAGTAATAATGATGAACTAGTGTCATTAGTTGCAAACTTTCTAAGAAAATGCACTAGATCTCTCTCCAATCTCACTCTTAACCTCAAGTAAGCAAATTGAGCATGATTATGCTATCCGGCTAGAAGCATCAAAAGCAATCCAGGATGTTCTAGACTTGTAATCTGTATATCAACATGTATCTTGTGTAGAATCAATGATAACCATATCTTCTGTTGCTTTATTGTATTTCTTGTTTTGGCTAAAGAGCCGATTTGAAAATAGACGATTCCAGACTTCTAACCTTCATTCGATTAAGTCTGAAAACACAGCCTTTATCAAGAAAACCCCTCAACCATCTGTTCCTTAGCTGCATTCTCTTCGACATTAGTGCGGTGGCGCTTCGCCTCCTATTAATTGCGGTTGTCTTTTGCACGTCTCGAGACGTCTACCACCTCGCTTCATGACTACAAATACTAGCCGAGGGCTCCAGCCTCGAACACATCTATACTCATAACTTTTCATGTTCCTTTGCACTTCTCCGCCCTTGCAAACTCTGTAGCCATTTCTTCTCCCTTCTTGTAAATCCAATCAACCCTATGGCCGGTGAGGACAACCGAGGCAAACACGCGGCGGAGGAGGTCCCGGAGGAGGACATGCCGGTAAGCCAGCGCCTTCGTCGTATGAGGTGAGATCGAAATCTTTTGCTCATGGCGATGAACTCTTCTAACTTGTTTATAGGTTCATCTTGAATGACAGCCTTCATCATCTTCCTAGGGTCGGCGAGCCCTTTGATGCTGCATCCTCTACGCCGGGCTCGTCGTCGGACTCCTCTGATTCTTACAATGGCGATGACGCCCGGCATTTCCTCCGAGAGTGGAGGGCAACCTAGGACCATTATTCCGAGGCAACTCAGGAAAATGGCCAGCTTGAGATTTGCCTCGGGGTCTCTCAAGCCACCATTCACGCCGCCAAGGAAGAGGCCAGCGCTGCTCGGGCGCGGCTGGCAGAGTCCGATACCATGGTGGTGGGTAAGATGGATTCTAGGAGCACCTTTATTTTGATTTCCACTGTATTTATCTTGATTGCTCTTCTGTTTCTGTGATCGCCAGCCCTGATGGTGTAGTTGGAGTCCCTCCAACTGGCGGCGAATGTGGCTACGGCGGTCGTCAACGCCCGAGGCCTCCTCATCAACGCCCGCCTCCATGATGTTCTGGCCCATGTCTAGGAGATCGCCCTTCATGGCGTTCGTCATGGCACATCGGTGGCGCTGGCCACGGCGTAGGTCCAGACCGGGTACGAGCTCCATACCATGGAGACCAGTTCCCCGATGGGCGACGGTCCCAAGGAGCACGAGGACTTGATCGAGGAGTTCATCGATGCAGCAGAGGCCATCGTGGACACCACATCCGCTCAAGATGTGATAAACAACATTGTTGATTAGTTTGTATTTAGGGCAAACTAATCAATAAAGTCTCTATTTTTTCAATGATCGTATCTCAGCATTCTTCTGCAATGTCTTTGTACACATCATGATTGCTTCTGTTTTTGTTTTTGCTCTATAGGCGATACATCTTGTATCGGCTTTTCCCCCTTTTGGGTTAATTTTAAACTAGAGGCGATACCCTTCTGGTACCTGCTATTAGAGCCGATGACTAAACAAATTGGCTGTCAAGTGTTGATCCAAACGCTAGGATAATATTCCTTCAAACATTTTTCATCGATCGCTTTTGATAGGCTGTACCAAAACTCTTAAGACCAAAGGTTAAACAATTGATCGATCTAGGCCAGACATCTCATTAAGCAGAACAATCTTTAATTTCCTTTAATAAATCTATCAACTCTGGCTTGTATTCAGGATTCGACTTAGCGCTCACATACGACAGCCTAGGCCTATCTCCAGAACCAATATCTATCTCTTCTAATTCATCGGCCGAAGTAAAGCCATGTCCTAGTTTACCATCTGTACCATCTATTGGATTATCCATTAAAACAAACTTTCAAAGCTGACTGCTTGGATCGGCTGTTGGCTTTCATCATTGATTCTAATGAAGCCTCCTTCCCATGGCCTGCTAGAAAAACACTTGAAGTCTTCTAGCTCCCAATACACTGGATCGGCTATTACGATACTCATAGATTCATCAGCGCGAACCAGCTCAACATCATCTCCATGCCACTGAATCAAACATTGATACATGGTTGATGGTACACAACAATTTGCATGAATCCAGTCATGACCAAGGAGTAGACTGTATGAACCTTTTCTATCAATGACGAAGAATGTGGTGAGCAAAGTCTTACTTTCGATTGTCAATTTGACGTTTATTGCCCCCTGGTCTTGGATGCATTACCCCCAAAATCCTTAAGCATCATGTTGGTTTCAATCAAATCTCCTAGTCCCTTGCCAAGTTTATGAAAACTGGTGTAAGACATAAGATTGACAGAAGCACCTCCATCCACCAACATCTTGCTCATCGGCTTCCCATCAACAAAACCTTTTACATATAAAGCCTTTAGGTGCCAATGCTTGCCTGGCTTATCGAATATAGCCTGCTATATCACTGTGAACTTGGCAACTATTTCTTCATACTCCAATTCATCAAAATCTGAATAGACCACTTGATCTGCTAGAGCCCTGAATTCTGATGGCAACAGAAAAGCCATTTGAATATTAGCCGATGGTTGCCCCCTATCGGCTGTTTGTTTAGGACGCCACACCTAAGGTCTACTAGATGCCTGAGCCTGTTCTAGCTCTCTGTTCCTTAGGCATTGCACCCTTCTTTTCTGGCTTCTTGTCAAACCTCCTGGACACCATTGGCCTTTCTGCCAAACATATTCTTCCTCATTACTTTTTTTCTTCATAATCAGCCTAGTTTTGATCAACAACTCACTTCCCCAGCCGATTATGAACACTTCTATTTTTTAAGCGCCGATCCATATTGTTATGATGATACTCATCTCAAGCATGAATGGACTAGCGGTTGGCTTGCGATTGCCTAAACTCCTAATATTGCTCGCTGCACTCTGGGCAATTATTTCTAGTAGGCAATTTCAAACCTTCATTCCAACAGTGTCTGAAGAAAGGACAATTCCAATGTGATTCAGCTTACTTCTTTTCATACCTCTATTTTTGTTGTTGACGCTGGTATTCTTGCTCATCTAACCAACGCTGATAATCCTTTTCCTTCTGCCGCTGCCATTTATTCAACAAAATTCAAGATGTAACACGTGACCTTGTTGTCCCATCCCTTGACGTCTCTCCCTGCTCATATCGGCTCTTTTGTTGGTCACGACGCCTTCTAATCTCTCTATATTCATCAGCCGATATTTGCATCTTGGGATCGTCTGTTCCAGTTTCTCTTGATCTAGTTGATGTTAGGACTTTAGTCTTCCCTTTGAGCAACCTAGCATCAACCATGTTCTAATCTCATGGGAATGAATTATCATCAACTTTCATCTTTCGAGGTGTATCAAATTTAACCTTCCTTGCTGAATAGCCCTCTGTATATGTTGCCCGAAAACCCTGCACTCATTAGTAGAATGAGAAGTGGCGTTGTGAAATTTGCAGAACTTCTTAAAGCTTGTTCAGTTGGCTGGTTCGTATCGTTGCTGGTTCGTGAAGAAGTACTGCTGGCTGGTTTATGTGAGAGAAAAATACTATTCCAGCTGGAAATTTACGATCGTTTACGACAAGCCACAGCTAAACGAATAGGCTGTTATTCTTCAACTGATCAGGGGGCATCAAACATGATTGTCGGGTAACTTGATTTGTCCCTTCTCAAGCAAGAAATCGAAGAGCTAGTCTGATTTTGTGACGTCAAAGTCATAGCTCTCTTTGACTCCTCTTCCCTAAGGATTTTGCACCATTACTGTCTTCTTACCCCAATTCCATTCAGCTGCGGCAACCTCTTCTTCTTCATCGTCTTCATAGCCGTCATCAACTGAATATGGATTATTGGTTTCGACAATTGCGGCACTCTTCTAGAATCGGGTATCTCTACGCATATTCTAAAATTGACTATTGAGTGCTGCCACTCGTTGAGCCAACTGACCTAAGTTGTCAAACTCTTGTCCCAATAGTCTCTCTCTCCACGTTGGCAACATTCTTTGAACGGCCAATGCGGCTAGCTGATCATCGGTCAAGTTCAATGAGAAGCACAAATTTTTAGTCTCTTAGAACCTCTGAAGAAACTAGGTGCCCGATTCATTAGTTCTCTGCCTTATAGTCATCAAATCAGTAATTTTCTTTTCTTTTGTCCCAGTGTAAAAATATGTATTAAACTTCTTCTCTAGGTTAGCACAATTAGCAATGGAGTTAACTGGCAGCAATGAAAATCAAGTAAAGGCTGGCCCTGACAGAGACAAGGAGAAGAAACGAACTCGATGGGCCTCTTCAATGGATGCTTCGCCCAACTGTGTAAGATGCCGACTGACATGTTCTATTATGTTTGTGCTATCTTGGCCAGTGAACTTAGCAAACTCCGGTAGCCTATAATTTGTAGGAAGAGCGACCAAATCATACCACTCTGGATATGGGCGTTTGTACAAGAAGGTCTACCCTTTTGGCTTCCAACCAAACTGATTCTTTATCACCTTGGTCACTCTAAGCAATAACTCATAAGCATTTGAATTTGGATTTCTCTGCAATTGCTGACCTATCTGTGGATTAAAATTTCGGGTACCATGATACCCCGGATTTGGAATCATGTGAAGGGTGTTGTAATCTGTGCCATAATGATATCCTTGTGGAATCTCTATCTGCTGGGTCCTTTGCTGGTTTGCTGCTTAAAGTCTCTGGTTGTAGATGCTAGGATTTGTATCTCTATGAATCCTTTGAACTGATGGCACTATTTTTTGAGCCAACGATGGTATCTGGCCTGATGTGCCAAAATTGACCACTTGATTCTGAACTTGCCCCGTCGGCTGTTGCACATGCTGCACTAATGATCTAGGATTATACTGTATCTGATTAGCAGTAGCACCTTGAACTTTCTTAGATGAACTCTGAACTGCTTGGGCATCATCATTACTAGCTGGTGCTGCTTCTTGATGGCTAGTACCGGCTTGATTAGTCCCCTGAGTCAACGGATGTGGAATATTGTAGTAAACTAGTCCAACCTGATCAAGTGGATATCCATGAAACACCTCTTTCATGGTGTTGTAGAATGTGTTCAAGAAAACTGTATTATGGTCCAATATGACATCATGAACAGATTTGTTTACACCTTCTACGAAGAAACGCCTATCTTCAGCTTCGTCTGTATCTGACTGCCCATGCAACAGAACTCTTGGTAGTGGATATTTCTAAACAACTTTATTGTCACGTGTCTTAGTGTAGGACAACAAACACTTGTTCTAGAATTTTTCTATAGCTTTGCTGATGACATCTTTATCCTCATCAGGTAGGTCTTCATAAGGCACCTTAAGATTGTCATTGTTGTTGTAAGTCACCATTACGATTGTGGGGTCCCACTGGCCGTGCCAGAACATGTGTCGGCGCAAAAACATGTCGATGCGCCGAGCACACAGCAAGCCGGAAGGATCTACTTAGGATGAGCCTAAAGATCCGCTTGGCTTCAATGTAGGACCAGCCGATCCTATGAATTCCTCCCTAGGCGTGCCAGTCAATTTGACCTGCAATTGACAAGGAGAGAAAGTTTATCAGTAATTTAAGGTGGAACATGCTGGTTTTGCCCAGACAGTTCCAAGGGTGCTGCTTCGGGAGCAGCCAAATGGAAAAATCGACTAAACGGCCGATACACGAAGAAATCGGCTGTTTATGGACTATAAAGCTCATGGATCGTGATTGATTTTATGTTGACAAGTACAATGCATGCAGATATAAGTAAAATCATCAGCTAGGTGAGTATTACCAGTGTAAAGCATTGAGCCGATGAATCTATCGAGAAAGGATATAGCATGCGAACAAATCGACTGTTTAGTACAAATGGATCTACAAACGCTCTGAATCTAATCTATTACCATCAATAGTGAGATTTGACTGGATCGATGGCAACTATGATGATAATAACAAACTAAAACCAAAGAATCCGTAAAACCATCTACACATTGACAGGCTTTCCGAAAGACACGCTATATGTGCGAAAGCTCAAGCAAATCGGCTAAAATAGCCGATTCAGGTGAAAAGGGACTACATCGTGTGAACAATCGACTATTTAACATGGACAAACCTATGAACTCATCAGACTTAACCTGTTATCTTTAACAGTGGGGTTCGATCGGATCGATGGCAGCCATCATAAAGACAACAAATCAAACCTTTAAAGTAAACAGATCTATTCACATTTAACAGAATTATGGAGACACACTGTAGGCATTAAAGCATAGGTGATCGGCTATTTAGCCAATGTAGGCATAGCAAACAGTCAAGGTCGTGCCTGATTGAAAACAAATCTACCAACTAGCATCCTCCGATCTAAAGTGCCATCAGTGGGGATCGACTGGATCGTTATAGCCATAATAGCGAACTATAGACCAGATTTAACTAGCCAGCAAACCTCCTTAAGGTCATACGTGCCTTAACCGCATACTATTCACGATCAAGATCGAAGTAGAACAGCCGATGAAACATAACCCATCGCTCAAGGTAAGAAACATCGTGTTGTAACAAAGCAAAACGACGGACTAAAAGGATATGAGGCGGATCTAGATCGATCTCAACTGGGTAGATTGATGTTGCTAAAAAACTAATAACAATAAGAGCATTAGCAAGATCGGTAACTTAATGAATCTACCCAAAGGATGCCACTCTTAGGTAGAGCCGATAACTTGACCTTAATCTAATTCGAGCAGTGGAGGTCGAACTTAACCGATGCAACCGTACTTGAACTAGATGAAGATCGATAACTAGCTTATGCTAGAGTTCGCAGTGGAGGTCGAACTTAACTGATACAGCCTTACAAACCAAAGCATAAGCCATGACGGTACTTACAGACAAGCCAGAGGTCGGCCAGACCGATGTTGTCCTACTTGTTGAAGAACTTGCCGAGATCTATACTACTCCTACTCCTAAGGGTTGGCGTAAAGCCGAAAAAAGTAACTTGTATTGATTGATTGGATCTTTTTTATAATAGCCGGAGTCCAATATTTATACCCGGAGCCTAAGCATGAATCCTACTCAAGTACGACTCATTACAATCTTTGGTATAAAAGAAAACACTCCTAACTTAAGATAACTTGGACCCTAATCTTTTTCTTTTTGTAGAGTCCGACATGTATTTCCCGACGCCAACCGTAGCTCATTGTCATTATCTACTGATGTCATTCAAAGAGAGCCAATTCTAGTGCCGCATCTAAATCAGTTGATATCGATTCTTATGTAATTGATTCCTTGGTTGACACAATCTTGGAAGCTTCGAGTTCCTGCGTTCTTCTTCCCAAATTTTGGTGTAAACAATACCATAAAACTTTCCTTCGAGTTTCCTAATCTCGGCACAGTATGCGTCCATCTTCTCGCTGGAACAGGACCAATCTTTGTTAACTTGGTTGATGACCAGCACAGAGTCTCCGTATACCATGAGGCATTTGACGCCGAGCTCGATGGCTATACGAAGTCCGTGGAGACATGCTTCTTATTCTGCGGTGTTGTTGGAAGCTAGAAAATGAATTCGGAGGACGTATCGGAGCTTGTCCTTAGTCGGAGTAATAAACAAAATGCCAGTGCCAGCACCATTGATGTTGAGGGCACCATTGAAATACATTATCCAGTGCTCAGGGCAAGCAGCAGGGATGGGCTCTTGGATCTCGGTCCACTCAGCAACGAAGTCAGCCAGCGCCTATGACTTAATGGTCGACCTGCTTCTGAATTCTATGGAATAAGTCCTGAGCTCGACTGCCCACTTGATGATGCGGCCATTGGCCTCTTTGTTACGAAGGATGTCCCCTAGAGGGAACTCGGTGACCACAACAATCTTGTAGTACTCGAAGTAATGGCGGAGCTTGCACAACATGACCAGAATGGCATATAACAGCTTCTGAACCTAAGGGTAACGAGTTTTGGACTCATTAAGAACCTCACTGATGAAGTAGACCGGATGTTGCACCTCATAGGCGTGTCTGACCTCCTCACGCTCGATGACGATAGTTGTGCTAAGGACGCGAGAGGTAGCGGCAATGTAGATCAATAGGGTTTCATCTGGTTGAGGTGCCGTCATGATCGGGGGCTTCTTTAAAAACAATTTGAACTGCTCAAAGGCCGTATCAGCCTCCTCTAACTAGGAGAAGCGCTCGGAGGCCTTGAGTAGTTTGAAGAACGGTAGTTCCTTTTCGCCGAGGCATGATATAAAGCGGCTGAGTGCAGCCATGCACCCTGTGAGCTTATGTATATCCTTTACGCAGGTCGGTCATTTCATATTGGTAATGGCGGAGACCTTGTCGGGGTTGGGTTTGATGCTGCGGGCACTGACGATGTAGCCCCGGATTATGCCGGATGGAACTCCAAAGATGCATTTTGAAGGGTTCAACTTCCATCGGTATCTTTTCTAGTTGGCGAACATTTCTTCGAGGTCGACGATGAGACTATCGGCGGTTTTGGATTTGACGACCACATCATTGATGTAAGATTCGATGTTGTGGCCTATCTTTTTGTCAAGGCACATCTAGATGGCCCTTTGGTAGGTCTCCTTGGCGTTTTTTAGTCCGAAAGACATGGTGGTATAGCAATACGCACCGAAAGGCATGATGAACGATGTTTTGATCTGGTCGTCCTCTTTGAGGGATATCTGGTGATAGCTGGAGTAACAGTCGAGGAAGGAGAGGAGTTCGCAGCCGGTGGTGGAGTCTATGACCTCGTCTATCCGAGGCAGACCGAAGGGGTCTTTAGGGCAGTGTTTGTTGAGATCAGTATAATCGACGTACATTCTTCATTCTTTATTCTTTTTTTGAACAAGAATTGGGTTTACCAGCCACTCAGGATGATACACTTCTTTAATAAATCCGGCTGCTAGGAGCTATTTTATTTCTACCCTAATAGCCTCCTTCTTGTCTAGCACGAATCGTCAGAGCTTCTGCTTGATCGGCTTGGCGGTCGGCGAGACATTCAAGGAGTGCTCGATCTTCTCCCGTGGTACCCCGGCATGTCTACAGATTTCCAAGCAAACACGTCGGCGTTGGCACGTAGGAAGGAGACAAGTGCGCTTTCCTATTTTGGGTCGAGATGAGACCCAATCTTGGCAATCTTGGTGGGGTCGTTGAGGTCGAGGCTGACCTCCTTCATTTCCTTAGACTTGGCGGAGGCACGAGGAGGCTCCAGCGCTGGGATCTCCAGATCATCGGCGGGCACCGTCTTAGTGTCGGTGACCATGCTGGCCATCTAGATGGAGAGGTCACTGGCTTCAGCGAGGGAGAGACTCTCTGTTTCGTAGGCGTAGGCGATAGAGAGGTTGGCCCGTAGAGCCAGAACTCCTGTAGGCGAGGACATCTTCAATACCAAATAGACGTAGTGCGGTATGGCCATGAACTTGGCCAGAGCTGGCCGACCAAGTATGGCGTGGTAAGCAGTGTTGAAGTCGACGACGTAGAAGTTGATGTGCTCGACACGGAAGTTGCTAGCCGTGCCGAACTGTACCGGGAGGGTGATCTCTCCAAGCGGTCGGGATGCCCTGCTAGGTACCACACCCCAAAAGGAGGAGTCGGAGGGAGTGAGGTCTTCTACTCAAAGGCCCAACTCCTTTAGGGCTCCAGCGAAGAGCAGGTTCAGGGCGCTTCCGCCATCGATGAGTACTTTTCTGAAGAGTACTTTCTTGACAGTTGCATCGAGAACGAGGGGGAAACACCCTGTGTAAGGGATGTCCACTCACTGGTCAACCCTGCTGAAGGTGATGGGGACCTCAGACCAGGAGCGATAGCTGGGGGTCAGCGATAGCTTCTTCTGAGTTGACAGCGAGCACCCGATAGGCGGTGAGTTTTTGATCTCTTCTATTCTCGACGGTGGCGAGGCCCTCGAAGATAGTGGTGACCACTTTGTCGTGATCCTGGAAGGCGTTATTGTTATCCCCAGGTGGTCGATGACCTCTAGCTCTGTCGTCGTTGTCGTCGTCCTTCTATTTGGCCTGGAACTCCTTAGCCAAGCCAAGGCAGTTCTTCATCTTGTGCTTGCTATTCTTGTGGAGGCGGCATGGGCCTTCGAGGATTTTCTTGTACTGCTCATCGTAGTTATGTTTGGCACGAGGTTCGTCAACGGAGGCGACGATGTTGTCTAGTCGGCGGCGGCGATACTAACCAGCTTTAGACCCTTCCGGGCGATCGTGGCCACTGTCCTAATGGCGGCCGTGGTCGTTGTAGCGGCGGTCACTGTGGTGTCGTTCATCGGGGCGATCGTTGCTGCAGCGAGTTGGGCGGTGAGTGCCTACATCCTCGTTGAAGCGAACTTTGGCCTCTTCAGCGTCGGCGTATTGATCGGCGGTTGTGATCCTCTCGCTAATCCCCTTTGGTGGCTTATGATTGAATTTGGAGCGGAGGTCGCTGTGATGGAGACCTCTGACGAAGGTGGTGATGACTTCTACTTCTGTGATGTTGGGAAAAGAATTCCTCATCTCGAAAAATCATCTGATGTAACTACGGAGGAGCTCGAACAGTTTCTGATAAATGCGATTCAGATCGTGCTTGGTGCCCGGCCGAGTACACATAGTCATGTAATTGTCGGTGAAGACCTTCTTCAACTATTCCCAAGATTTGATAGAATCTAGGGCGAGGCTCGTGAGCCAGTTCATTGCGATCGGCGTGAGCATGACGGAAAGATAGTTTGCCATGACACTGGTATCTCCCTCGGTGGCACACATAGTAGTGGCATAAGCTTGTAGCCACTATGTGGGGTTTATCCGCCCCTCGTAGGGCTTGACCTCGGTGATTTTGAAACCATGGGGCCACTAGAGTGTTCGGAGTGCTCTCGTAAATGCTTGGGGCCCTTCGGGACCATCACCTTTGGGATCGGTAGCATTGCTGGCGTACTTCCTCTTGATGCCGAGAGAAACGGCGCCCATCGATGTGACATCGTGCATCCTGAAGGTTGTTGATGTGTTCTCGGACATCTTGATCGACTTCTTGGTCGTGTTGGCAAGGGTTGTTGATATGGTTCCCCCTAGCTCCCCTTGGAGGGGTTGTCTATCATCATGATGTTGGTTGGCAAAACGGCTTCTGCTGGGGCGGCAATTAGATCTTAGCGCGATAGATCAGTGATTCGAGCTTGTCGAGTAGGAAGGTCCCTGATCCTAGCGGATCTCGTTGACCTGGCAGTGCACAACTTTAAGCATTACGACGACCTTGGCGACCTCTGGCGTTTGTTCGAACCAAACGAGCTCATTAGCGGCCACGGCCAGGTTGGCGCTTGGGGTCTTGTAGACATCGTGGTCGTCGACATTGACGAATTCATCGTCGAGGTTGCGGCGGAGTGGGCATGGCCTCTCTTGCGAGTTGAGTTGTTCTCCATTGTGAGTAGCCTCGGCTAGCACAATGGCGGCCTCATTCGCTCGGCGTTGTGCACGGTTGGCGTTTCTGTTGAGGCGAGATGTGCGGTCCTCATCAATTTCTCCGTCCCGCGGAGGGCTGTCGATGCTGACATTAAAAATCCCACCTCCACGGAAGGGTGGAAAAGGAGGTTGGACGACGACGGTTTCAACGACAATCTCCGTAGAGCCTTGGGGCTCAGAGTCTGGATTTTCCTCGAGAATGGTGTGGAGGGATTCTTCGGGATGTTGGCCGATTTGCAGCATGTTGATAGTCGGCGAGAGCTGATTGGCGATCGAGTCGGTGAGAGGATAGATGTCTCCAATCTGGTCGATGAATTTGTCCCTTAGGGCATCCTGATGGATGGTGGCTGTAACCCCTAGAGTTTCCCAACCGGCTTCCGATAGATCGGAACTAGAAGGTGGTCAACGCTAAACTAGAGTGGTCAGAGCCGATTCTGTGAGAGAGAGGCAGTCGGCGAGCTTCTGGCCGACCTGATCGATGGATGCGATCAGATCGTCGTTGCCGACCTGCTTCCTCGAGTAGCGGGGCAGCAGGCGATGAGTTGTTGGTGAAGACGACTTCGGAGGTGGTTCTGGGATTGGATCTGCTGTTGCAGGTGTTGGTGTGGTCGGCACAGAATCGATCTGCATCGACTTGAGGATCTCTTCGTCTCCGTCAGCATTGATGACCCAGGAGATCGATCCAACCATAAAGATCTGGCCGGGCTTTGGAGAGGACGAAGAGCCTGATAAGTGTACCATCTTGTCCGTCATGGAAACAGCGTGCACTCCCCTACCTGGCGCGCCAACTGTCGACAGAATATCATCGGCAGTCCTCCGAGGGGTATTCCACGAAGGTAGATTGATCGGCAGAGGTGTGCGTAATCAAGAACAACAACGAACAGAGACACAAGAGTTAGACAGGTTCGGGCCATCTGCACGACGTCATACCCTACTCCTGTGGTCTGTTGGTTTGTATTGGTTATCATATGATATTGCGTGTGTCTTGAGGGGGTCCCCTACCCGCCTTATATAGCTAGGGGTAGGGTTACAAGTCGGTTAGATCTAGGAGATAACCGGTAAGTAATAACAGATTACAGGAATCACGGGATCGAGCATATCCTAACAGATCTCGTAGCGCCCTTGATGTCTTGCGGTACACGCCGAGCAGCACCGTGCACCGTAAGTCTTCGTCTTGTGGGTTGGACCACCCCTGGCGGCGCAACCCATGTAGTCTGCCGTGGGTATCCGGGGTCGTACCCCCCACAATACTCCACTCACTTGCATCCTTTGATTCTTCTTTTGGGTGAGATTAGAGAGCCTCAAGTGAATTTGCATCATGATCTTGCATCTTGCGGCACTAGTTAGGCGACTTGGGCTGGTTTGATCTCTTGTTACTCTTGGTGATTATCGTTAGCCGGCTCGGTGGATTGGAGGATCATTGAGCGGCTTTGGTGATTGTTGCCGGCTCCGATTGATTGATTGTAAGGTGTCTTGTTCTCATTCCCCGCAGGAGATTCACAAAGAGCAACTTTAGTGGGATCATGGCTAGTTGGAG